>NC_057810.1:243687257-243987257 GCF_018294505.1 Triticum aestivum
GTACTTCTTCCTCCTATACATACCTACGTACCCCGAAAACATCCAGGAGCACCACGAAACACAATTTCCACCGCCGTAACCTTCTGTATCCGCGAGATCCAATCTTGGAGCCCTTGCCGGTACTCTGCCGAAGGGGGAAGCAACCACAGAGGGCCTCTACATCAACATCCTTGCCCCTCCGATGAGTTGTGAGTAATTTACCACAGACCTACGGGTCCATAGTTATTAGCTAGATGGCTTCTTCTCTCTTTTTGGATCTCAATACAATGTTCTCCCCCTCTCTTGTGGAGATCTATTTGATGTAATCTCTTTTTGCAGTGTGTTTGTCGATCCGATGAATTGTGGGTTTATGATCAAGTTTATCTATGAATAATATTTGAATCTTCTCTGGATTCTTTTATGTATGATTGAGTTATCTTTGCAAGTCTCTTCGAATTATCAGTTTGGTTTGGCCTACTAGATTGATCTTTCTTGCCATGGGAGAAGTGCTTAGCTTTGGGTTCAATCTTGCAGTGTTCTTACCCAGTGATAGAAAGGATTGTAAGACATGTATTGTATTGTTGCCATCGAGGATAACAAGATGGGGTTTATATCATATTGCATGTGTTTATCCCTCTACATCATGTCATCTTGCTTAATGCGTTAATCTGTTCTTATGAACTTAATACTCTAGATGCAGGCAGGAGTCAGTCGGTGTGTGGAGTAATAGTAGTAGATGCAGGCAGGAGTCGGTCTACTTGTTATGGACCTGATGCCTATATACATGATCATGCCTAGACAATCTCATAACTATGCGCTTTTCTACCAATTGCTCGACAGTAATTTGTTCACCCACCGTAATACTTATGCTATCTTGAGAGAAGCCTCTAGTGAAACCTATGGCCCCCGGGTCTATCTCTTATAATATTTCCTTTCAATCTACTTTATTTGCATCTTTACTTTTTGCATCTATATTATAAAATACCAAAAATATATTTATCTTGTCATACTATCTTTATTAGATCTCACTTTCGCAAGTGGCCGTGAAGGGATTGACAACCCCTTTATTGCGTTGGTTGCGAGTTCTCAGTTTGTTTGTGTAGGTGCATGGGACTTTTGAGGAGCCTCCTACTGGATTGATACCTTGGTTCTGAAAACTGAGGGAAATACTTACGCTATAGTTTGCTGCATCACCCTCTCCTCTTGGAGGAAAACCAACGCAAGCTCAAGACGTAGCAAGAAGGATTTCTGGCGCCATTGCCGGGGAGGTCTTCGCTCAAGTCAAGACATACCAAGTACCCATCACAAACCCATCTCCCTCGCATTTACTTTATTTGCCATTTGCCTCTCGTTTTCCTCTCCCCACTTCACCCTTGCCATTTTATTCGCCCTCTCTTTCCCAATATCCCCCTCTCTTTTCTCTTGCCTTTTTCTGTTTGCTCATGTGTTAGTTTGTTTACCTTGTCTTTATGGCTAGTCCTCCTATCTTTATTTTCACTCCCGAACAAGAAATTCACAATTTTAAACAAATGGAGAGGGAAAGTTTAAAAGATGCTTGGAATAGAATTTGCAATGCCCAATATAAAGCTACTAGGAAGCTTGCTACTTCCGTTCTTCTCCGCAATTTTTATGTAGGCATCACTCCTTGGAATAGATGTGTTCTTGATATTGCTACCGGAGGTGATTTTATGAGTAGCCATACTTTTGATGCTTATAATGCTATGTTAGATTTGTTTGGCCCACCACCTCTTTTGGTTAATGGAACGGTTTTAACTCTAGAACATGTGATGCAATGGCTTCATATTATTGAAAATAAAATTGCCACCGTTGAGTTGATTGAAAATTTGGATAAAAAGATTCATAATCACATTACCCAATTTGGATCTAGGGTTGGAGTTACTTTGAAAAATCTTAAAGAGAAAGAACCTATAGTCAATGAAAAAATAGATCTAGACTCTTCTAGAATCAGTAAACTTGAGGATATCATTACAAACTTGGGTTCCACGTTTTCCCCCATGAAAAACACTCCAAAACCCCCTACTAAAATTGCCAAGTTTATTTATGTTCCTAAAAATAAGGGTGAATCTTCTAATAAGGGAGATGCGGATCTCAAATCTATAAGTGTTCTCCCCAATTGCCTCTCCATCGTTAAGGAACCTTTTGCTACCAATGAATTTCTTGAATTTTTGCCTAAAGGTTTAGCTATTGCTAAAAAGGGAGAAACCCCTTGTCAGGACCCCGACTCGATGTCACACCGATCTAGCCGGTAACACCTCATATCACTTTGCGGCCTCACGCACGGTATCCCCACGGGTGTCGCCTTACCTTTGCCCGGGACCGTTTGCGCCTTTTGGCTCACGTATATGATAGTGTCGCTAGCATCCATATGATAAAGAGCCCGGGCTAACATGACTAGTCGTAAACCCAAAGTGGCACAGACTTACAGGGACAGCCATGACCCAGCATCGAACGTGTCGGTCATCAGCGGGTGAATCCAGGCTGTAGCACTGGGCTAGCAGGACTCCGGTAAACCGGGCTGTAGCGGGCTAACAGGACTCCGGTATTCATCGCGTGACATTTCCCCGAAGGGACAGACACAGGAACGAAGAAGGACACATGCCGGCCAGCCTAAGTGTTCCGGAGCAGTAGCAAGCTACCATGGCTCGGTGGAAACACTAGGAGACATTTCCCGGTAAGAGAGGCTACCAAGGATAAACAACTAGGTTGTCAGATCCCACACATACCAAGCATTTCAATAACATACACACAATATGCTCGATATGTGCAACTACAACATGGCATCACAACATGACTCTACGACTCAAATATTTTAATCAATAGGCTCCGAGGAGCGAGATATTACAAACAGGGGTCTCATGACCCAACAATCAGAACATACAAGTCAAAGCACAAGCGGAAGCTATCATGTCTGAGTACAGACATCTATAAATGAAAAGGGCTGAGAAGCCTGACTATTTATCAGATCCTGCCGAGGGCACAAGATCGTAGCTGAGGTATCAAGCTAAACGTCGAAGTCCACGCGGAACTACTAATGAGACTGAAGTCTCTCTGCAAAACATAAAATGGGCAAACGTGAGTACAAATGTACCCAGCAAGACTTACATCAGATCTATCTACATATGCCTCATTATCAACAAAGGGGATGGTGGAGTTTGACTGCAGCAAGCCAGCTTTGACTCGGTGGCTATCCTGAACTACGACTGCAAGTAACTCTTTGAGGTGGCGCACACGAGTCCACATATTCACCATATCAATACACCACTATGGATCCGCTTCCGTCTCCCTACGAGAACGCCATCCATAGCACTCACGCTTATCTTGCGTATTTTAGAGTATCCACTTTCACTTGTCTATGAACTGTACAAGGGGTCCACGTTTCCATATCCGAGGAATCCGGCTATTCAAATAGATGATGTTAACCCTGCAGGGGTGTACTTCTTCACACACGCTCTCGCCACTTACCGCCCTGTACACGTCATGTACCTCGGCAACCTTCAAGCGGAAGCCGGGCGAGGGAGTCGGCCACGACCTGACTAACCGAACAAGTCTCTCGTCCAGGTTTATCGCCTATTCGGGTTCCATCCGCAAGGAGATCCGGCCGGGGTGTCGCTCACGGCCCCAAACGATGTGAGCAGGGTTCCCAAGCCCACCAACCGGGTGCCACTTGGTACACCGGGCCACTGTGCCTAGTCTGTCCCAAGCCCACCTGTACCGGGTACCACTTGGTAGACTACTAACACTACCTACAAACACCAGAAACTAGTTGCAACTCCTGGACAGAGATCAAGTTGATTAATAAGTCGAGAGAGCTTGGAGCGCCCGGAGCCCAATGTGTGGTAGTAACTGATCATGGATCACAAACACAGAACTCAGTTCCTGAGGACGGCTGCAATGAGACAACCCACCATGTACTCCTACATGGCCTCTCACCGCTACCTTTATCAAATCGTGTTCACACACTTAGTTCACCCATAGTAGGACAAGTTCACACGCCTCTGATTCATCCCCGATGAATCAGACCTGACTCAACTCTAAGCAGTAGCAGGCATGACAAACAAGCATGAATGAGTAGGCACATCAGGGCTCAAACAACTCCTACTCATGCTAGTGGGTTTCATCTATTTACTGTGGCAATGACAGGTCATGCAAAGGATAAAGGGGTTCAGCTACCGCAGCAAGTAACAAACATGTCGTTGTTGTCCTAATGCAGTAAAAGAGAGCAGGAGCGAGAGAGTGGGATTGTATCGGAATGAACAAGGGGGTTTTGCTTGCCTGGCACTTCTGAAGATAATATAGCTCTCCATTGGTGTCACCGATCACATCGTCGGTACACGTCTATCAAGAGGGGACAAATACCGGCAACACAGAAGGGAACACAATCAATGCAATGCACAATATGATGCATGATCATGACATAGCAAAATGAACGTGTTTTGAGCTAATGCAACTAGCAACAGATTAAATGAAGTTGGTTTGAATACAAGATTCAAATTCAAACTCCATATATGATTATTTAAATGCCCTTTATTTGTTTTGTCCAAAACAGAGGACAAACATTGCTCAAACATGCATGAAAATGGTACAGATGGATTCCTTGAATTTTTCTGATAATTTTTCATATATAAATTATTTAGTTTGGAGTTACGGTTAATTTTCTATGATTTATAGAAGTTTTAGCTATTTTCTGAAATTATTAAATCATTTAAGATTATTTAAATTCCAGAAAATACTTATTGCGTCAGCCTGACATCATCATGACGTCAGCAGGTCAACAGGGCGCCTCCAGGTCAAACCTGACCAGTGGGGTCCACTGGTCAGTGACCCAGGGCTGTTTAGCTCGCTGACAGGTGGGGTCAGGTTAACATCCACGTCATCATGGTCAACTCTGACGTGTGGGTCCACAGTGATTAGATAATATTAAACAGAATTTAAACTAGTGTTAGTTAGGGGCGTGGGCCCAGTAGTCAGTGAGAGGGGGGGTTAGTTAGTGGGGTCATTAGCGCTAATTAAGTGACACGTCGACTTTGCCGGAGTTCGGCCGGCGACGACCAAAACTGCGGCGGAAGCTCGGCGGAGTGGCGCTGCGAGCGGTTTTGGGCCAAGCCAAGGGCACCAGAGGGTTGCCCTTGCTTGCGCGCATCCAAAGGAGGCATGCGAGAGGCGCGGGGTGGCCGGAGCTCGCCGGAGTGGAGGCCGCGGCGGCTGCCGGAGCTCGGGTTTGGGCGGAGCGAGGTTAGGGAGCGCTAGGGGGCTGGCTGAGGGGCTATGCGGACTCCTGGGGCGGCTAGGAGCACGCTAGGCTCGTCGGACTGGCCGCAGCAGCACGTCAGTGCCATGCCCGGCGTCCATGGCGGACGGCGGCGCTCGGTACGGTGGCTAGCATGGCTACTGCACGGGAAACCAACGGGGAGAGAGGGGAAACGTAGGAGAGCTCACGGAGGGGCTAGTGGAGGAGACGATGAAGTCGGGGAAGCTCTGGACGCGCCGAATCGGTGGAGTCGATCTCCGGGCACCGGAGGTGAAGACGACGATGCTCCGGTCGACTGGGGCCTCTTCTGGTCGCGTGACACGACGAGGAGGTCGAGGGAGGACCGGCGGAGCTTCCTGGGGCGTCGGTGAGGCTAGGGGTGGCCGGTGGCCATGGGTACGGCGACGATGGCGGCGAGCTCCGCTCGGTGGTGTGCGCGAGAGGGAAACAGAGGAGGGAATGGGGTCCAGGGGAAGAGAGGGGAGGTGCAGGGGGCGAGGGCGGCTCCGTGGCGTCGCGAGGGAGTCGGGGAGGCTGCCACGGCGAAGCAGGAGGTGGCGTCGGGGCTCTCGGCGCGCGCCACGCCTCGCCTCTGCCTACTGGCAGAGGAAGACGACGAGCGGCGAGGGGGTTTGCGGTGGTGGGCTGGGCCACCAGCTGGGCCAGCGATGGGGGGGGCAAAGCTGGGCCGGTTCGTGGCGCCAGGTAAGCTGGGCTTCTCTCTTCTGTTTTGTTTTTTTATTTACTGTTTTCTATTTTTTTTGCAACTGTGAGGCTTTAGTAAAAATACTTAGGCATCTCTAAAAATCTAGAAAATAACCAGGGGCTCTGTTTAGATTATTTCCAACAACCCACACTTATTTTTAGAATTATTTGGGCATTTAAGATATTTACTAGCATTTAGATGCCCAAATACAAATAGAGTATGATTTAATTCACAGCCCAATATGTCCTGCAAAAATATAAATCATTTTTGGTAGATGCTTTCACCTCAAACCAGAAATGTTGAACATTTTTAGAGGGCATTTTGGGTTTAATGAAAAAGATTTTATTTTGACCCTAGTTGAATTCATTTGGTGCTAGGGTTTAGTCAATCCCCATTTCAGGTTTAAATGAAATTTAAACATGAAGCAACACTCTAATGCATGCACTAGGCATTGTCAGAACTAGGGATGTGACAACTCACCCCCACTAAACAAGAATCTCGTCTCGAGATTCAAGCGTAGGGTAAAGTGAGGGGTAAACGCAACTAGTATAGTCTTCACGATCCAGGGTGCACTTCAGTTGAACGTTGATTCATTCACCATCATTGTCTTGATGTCTTGCTCTGAGAAATCCTGCCAACATGACATGGAGGGAAGAAGGAGACTCTAGAAGGGTCGATCTTCTCGAAGATCGAACAACTCACGGAATGAGACATAGGACCATCTCTCGGGTTGAGACACGAGATACACATCAAGAGGGGTGGAAAGAAACGGATGACGAAGGTTCACTAGGTAGACAACAATTTCACGCTTAAGAAGGTGGTAATCGATTGTCAACGTAGCGAGGAGTTGAGTTGCCATGAAACCACAACGAGACACCTTCGGAACCGTGACTCGTAGATATCTCCCCTTAAGTGGCAAAAAGAATTACCTTTGATTCAGAGATCATTGAAACTCTTTAAACCAGCCTAAGACAATTCTCGAGCGATCGTTTGGAGGGGGTCAGTAGAATGGCATACTCAGACTTGGATGATGTGGATTACCTTGTTGAAGACAACGCAATGGATGAATTTGCTTATCACCGGAAATGGAAGAGACCCATGGTAGAATGGCACATTGGCGGTGCAAGCTGGGAACAAAATGCAAATGATGGGAATGATTCTGGTAACTAGGGAAGAACCCAACAATAGAGAGTGGATTCACTGTTTGAAAAGGTCATAGCATTGCCGAGGAAACCGAGAGGAATCCCAGTTAGAGCCGAAGATAACACGTAGCGCTTATGCGTGCTCTCAAGAACTTGAGCATTTCCATAATCATCAAGATTTTACCAACATCCGTGTCAAGGATGCTGACAACACAACATACTACCATGATGAATAGCGATGGACGATGCAGATGCAAAGGAGGATAACACTTTTGTCAGATTTCACCTTAGCGAGCCAAGGAACAAAATCTGGACGATCGACCGAGAGACATTTAGCACTCCGCTTCTAATGTTCTTCTTGATGTGCTAGCGTAATCCCCCCATAGATATGGTTTATATCTAGAACATCAAGTAAAAGGTCGGACTTCGGGAACACAAAAATCCATAGGGGCAACTAGGGAGTAAAACCCTACGAAATCCTTATGGGGAGGTGGCCAACTTCTTCAATCAAGATACTGCAATAATAGGTCTTTCGGTGGGGTGTGTTGACCACGACATCCACTTTACCGGTTTTCGAGGGACCGATAGTATAGTTCTTGGGAAATGTTCCAACCCATCATATCTGCCTGAGATTCAGATCTGGTTGGTGTCAGGATATTCCAGACTCATCGAGTCTAGGAAGAAAAATGAAAGTTTGCAACACAAATCGACGAGATAACGTTGCGGGATTCTCGGGAGATGAACTACAATAGCAAGCTCCAAAACATGAGCTGGTTCTGCTACAAACATGTGAACACGTTGTCCCAGACAAGCATGGCCACGTAGTAGTCTTATAATAAAACACTACCGAGTTCAGGTGGGGAACCATCAACGAGGATATCAAAATCCTTACAGAAGGCATGCTCTTAAGAAGGAACTTCTTCTCCTTGAACAAATCAATCAGTGGCTTGGTGTGCTCGGAACACATATGGAATGAAGGTTGCAAGTCTCCAGACCACAGAATACTTCGCACGTATGCATGACTGACTTGGGCTGATTCCAGAGGAAGCAAAACTAACTTTCTCATATTCACGGCGGCAACTTTCACCAAATGCACGTGTATAAGAGGAAGTCACTCCTTTCATCAAACAAATACTTCATGAGCTAGCATGAACAAATGCTTTCAAAAGTTTCCAACACTAGCTTAATGTTCAACAAAATCATGGAGGAGATAAGGATGTTGTCAATGGGCTCGACAACAATTCATCTAGGTTTCCTTTTAAAAGGAATTCCATAGTTAAGTGAACACGGTGATAGCATTGGTCAGACCAAAGATGTAATGGTGTATGCTCGAGGGATCAACCACGAATAAGACAACATTACGAGCATCGTTGGTACTGATTTGATTTGACGATAGCCCACACTCAAATCAAAGGATTGATAAGACAATAGGTCCAGCAACTGATCACAAGGACCAATCGATGAAGATATCATCTTTCTTCAACACACACTACACAAGAATATCCCTTTGGAACGAACTAAGTCAGACAAGCTTTTATCTTCCAACTCTCCAAGTTGTTGTCTAGCTTAACCAACTAGCTCAGGGATATCTAACACCGATTCTTGGAGAGAAGGTGGTTCACAAGAACCCAACTTGATCACGAACTCAACATAGCGGTCAGGTGACAACCCGGTAACACCTCCAAGAAGATATTTGGATAGTCACGAACCACCGGTATGTTACTAAGCTCGAGAACAATCTTGCTTTTAAGGGCAAGACGATATGATCGGATGAGTGAGGACTTGACAAGATCCTAACTCATCAATCGAAGGGTGCACCGAAATAAGGACTAGGTAGCACGATCAGTCTTAGAAGGATGATTCGAAAACCAACATACTAAGAATGAAATTATTATCCTTTAACTACCAAGCAACAGAGTTGCCAGCAGTATTGATTTCACACATCACAATTCATTTATCGGTATTCCGGTTGCATCAACACGAGGGCCGAGGAATGAACAATGATGGCAAGAAGTATCACTGTACCAAGAGTTCATGGGATGATGTGCAATTCCTATAACAACCTCGATATAAAATATGTAATACTCCAAGGTAGAGCAGAACCAAAAGCTGGATTGGCATTTGATCTGCGGAATACAACTACTTTGACCCAATCCTAGATATGGAAGAGGTACTGGAGTTTGTTTCTCCTAGTCGTCCCGGAATGGAATGGCTTGACAGACCACAAGAGTCATAGACATCGATGAACGAACGCACGCATACTCTTGACTATCAATTGATAGACGAGGGTCAGAATGCAACTAAAGAGAACAACTCAAAGGAACATATAACTTTCTGAGTTGTGGATGCATAGATTAGTATGTCGAACCAAGTTCAACATATTTCTTCCGGATAACCCATGCAGAAAGGTAGAACTGGCAGAGTCACGATTTATGAGTGGAGATCTCCTCAAGAGTACTCTAATTGTGATCTTTTAATCCAGAAGAACTCCTGCCAAGAGTGGTTCATGGTAATTGGAAGAAGGAAATACCACGGACCTCGAGGACTATCATAAGGTTACTAATATCCTAAAAGAGCTAGCAATTACTAACAACATGAAGTAGGTAGAGTGAATCTCGGGTTCAAGAACCCAGGAGCAGAATACCTACTACTAAGTAGCATCACGGGATGCTTTCGAGAATGATGGCCAGAATCATCACACTGGGAACACAAATCCTGGCTAATTACTAGATGATCCCCTAAGACACCTAGGGTCACAATAATATCTCCAACATATATGTCAAGGTAACGAAGTACCTCAACTCACTGATTAGTGTGGTTAATCTGGCCCATGGGAACATTGAAACGGGAAGAAAGGATTTGCAATTGCATCAGACTACTTAGAAACCTGGGATGACTCGGACAGCATAACGGCTGTAAATGCTCAGAAAAGATTTGAGACATTCACAAAAATGGTGGCATAACCACTCAGAAGCACAATATCAAGGTTTCGAGATCAACAATTAACATACGGGAGTAGTAGGAACTGAACTGAGACTTAAGTCCAACAATCTTATAAGTCTACGGATTAGTAACACGTGATCCTGATAGAAAGAAGAGATAGCCTAGTTCTTAATCCCCGTAGAAGAGAAGATGATGACTCAGATCAGAAGGCCATGAGGTATAAGGAGTAAAAAGAGCCTTACGTTCCATCCCACAATCAATTCCCTTATATAACTAAAGAATTTCTAGACTCAACTTCGATCAGTTTGGCTTGGTGCTCTGATACCAACGCTGTCAGGACCCCGACTCAATGTCACACCGATCTAGCCGGTAACACCTCATATCACTTTGCGGCCTCACGCACGGTATCCCCACGGGTGTCGCCTTACCTTTGCCCGGGACCGTTTGCGCCTTTTGGCTCACGTATATGATAGTGTCGCTAGCATCCATATGATAAAGAGCCCGGGCTGACATGACTAGTCGTAAACCCAAAGTGGCACAGACTTACAGGGACAGGCATCCATGACCCAGCATCGAACGTGTCGGTCATCAGCGGGTGAATCCAGGCTGTAGCACTGGGCTAGCAGGACTCCGGTAAACCGGGCTGTAGCGGGCTAACAGGACTCCGGTATTCATCGCGTGACATTTCCCCGAAGGGACAGACACAGGAACGAAGAAGGACACATGCCGGCCAGCCTAAGTGTTCCGGAGCAGTAGCAAGCTACCATGGCTCGGTGGAAACACCAGGAGACATTTCCCGGTAAGAGAGGCTACCAAGGATAAACAACTAGGTTGTCAGATCCCACACATACCAAGCATTTCAATAACATACACACAATATGCTCGATATGTGCAACTACAACATGGCATCACAACATGACTCTACGACTCAAATATTTTAATCAATAGGCTCCGAGGAGCGAGATATTACAAACAGGGGTCTCATGACCCAACAATCAGAACATACAAGTCAAAGCACAAGCGGAAGCTATCATGTCTGAGTACAGACATCTATAAATGAAAAGGGCTGAGAAGCCTGACTATTTATCAGATCCTGCCGAGGGCACAAGATCGTAGCTGAGGTATCAAGCTAAACGTCGAAGTCCACGCGGAACTACTAATGAGACTGAAGTCTCTCTGCAAAACATAAAATGGGCAAACGTGAGTACAAATGTACCCAGCAAGACTTACATCAGATCTATCTACATATGCCTCATTATCAACAAAGGGGATGGTGGAGTTTGACTGCAGCAAGCCAGCTTTGACTCGGTGGCTATCCTGAACTACGACTGCAAGTAACTCTTTGAGGTGGCGCACACGAGTCCACATATTCACCATATCAATACACCACTATGGATCCGCTTCCGTCTCCCTACGAGAACGCCATCCATAGCACTCACGCTTATCTTGCGTATTTTAGAGTATCCACTTTCACTTGTCTATGAACTGTACAAGGGGTCCACGTTTCCATATCCGAGGAATCCGGCTATTCGAATAGATGATGTTAACCCTGCAGGGGTGTACTTCTTCACACACGCTCTCGCCACTTACCGCCCTGTACACGTCATGTACCTCGGCAACCTTCAAGCGGAAGCCGGGCGAGGGAGTCGGCCACGACCTGACTAACCGAACAAGTCTCTCGTCCAGGTTTATCGCCTATTCGGGTTCCATCCGCAAGGAGATCCGGCCGGGGTGTCGCTCACGGCCCCAAATGATGTGAGCAGGGTTCCCAAGCCCACCAACCGGGTGCCACTTGGTACACCGGGCCACTGTGCCTAGTCTGTCCCAAGCCCACCTGTACCGGGTACCACTTGGTAGACTACTAACACTACCTACAAACACCAGAAACTAGTTGCAACTCCTGGACAGAGATCAAGTTGATTAATAAGTCGAGAGAGCTTGGAGCGCCCGGAGCCCAATGTGTGGTAGTAACTGATCATGGATCACAAACACAGAACTCAGTTCCTGAGGACGGCTGCAATGAGACAACCCACCATGTACTCCTACATGGCCTCTCACCGCTACCTTTATCAAATCGTGTTCACACACTTAGTTCACCCATAGTAGGACAAGTTCACACGCCTCTGATTCATCCCCGATGAATCAGACCTGACTCAACTCTAAGCAGTAGCAGGCATGACAAACAAGCATGAATGAGTAGGCACATCAGGGCTCAAACAACTCCTACTCATGCTAGTGGGTTTCATCTATTTACTGTGGCAATGACAGGTCATGCAAAGGATAAAGGGGTTCAGCTACCGCAGCAAGTAACAAATATGTCGTTGTTGTCCTAATGCAGTAAAAGAGAGCAGGAGCGAGAGAGTGGGATTGTATCGGAATGAACAAGGGGGTTTTGCTTGCCTGGCACTTCTGAAGATAATATAGCTCTCCATTGGTGTCACCGATCACATCGTCGGTACACGTCTATCGAGAGGGGACAAATACCGGCAACACAGAAGGGAACACAATCAATGCAATGCACAATATGATGCATGATCATGACATAGCAAAATGAATGTGTTTTGAGCTAATGCAACTAGCAACAGATTAAATGAAGTTGGTTTGAATACAAGATTCAAATTCAAACTCCATATATGATTATTTAAATGCCCTTTATTTGTTTTGTCCAAAACAGAGGACAAACATTGTTCAAACATGCATGAAAATTGTACAGATGGATTCCTTGAATTTTTCTGATAATTTTTCATATATAAATTATTTAGTTTGGAGTTACGGTTAATTTTCTATGATTTATAGAAGTTTTAGCTATTTTCTGAAATTATTAAATCATTTAAGATTATTTAAATTCCAGAAAATACTTATTGTGTCAGCCTGACATCATCATGACGTCAGCAGGTCAACAGGGCGCCTCCAGGTCAAACCTGACCAGTGGGGTCCACTGGTCAGTGACCCAGGGCTGTTTAGCTCGCTGACAGGTGGGGTCAGGTCAACATCCACATCATCATGGTCAACTCTGACGTGTGGGTCCACAGTGATTAGATAATATTAAACAGAATTTAAACTAGTGTTAGTTAGGGGCGTGGGCCCAGTAGTCAGTGAGAGGGGGGGGTTAGTTAGTGGGGTCATTAGCGCTAATTAAGTGACACGTCGACTTCGCCGGAGTTCGGCCGGCGACGACCAAAACTGCGGCGGAAGCTCGCCGGAGTGGCGCTGCGAGCGGTTTTGGGCCAAGCCAAGGGCACCAGAGGGTTGCCCTTGCTTGCGCGCATCCAAAGGAGGCATGCGGGAGGCGCGGGGTGGCCGGAGCTCGCCGGAGTGGAGGCCGCGGCGGCTGCCGGAGCTCGGGTTTGGGCGGAGCGAGGTTAGGGAGCGCTAGGGGGCTGGCTGAGGGGCTATGCGGACTCCTGGGGCGGCTAGGAGCACGCTAGGCTCGTTGGACTGGCCGCAGCAGCACGTCAGTGCCATGCCCGGCGTCCATGGCGGACGGCGGCGCTCGGTACGGTGGCTAGCATGGCTACTGCACGGGAAACCAACGGGGAGAGAGGGGAAACGTAGGAGAGCTCACGGAGGGGCTAGCGGAGGAGACGACGAAGTCGGGGAAGCTCTGGACGCGCCGAATCGGTGGAGTCGATCTCCGGGCACCGGAGGTGAAGACGACGATGCTCCGGTCGGCTGGGGCCTCTTCTGGTCGCATGACACGACGAGGAGGTCGAGGGAGGACCGGCGGAGCTTCCTGGGGCGTCGGTGAGGCTAGGGGTGGCCGGTGGCCATGGGTACGGCGACGATGGCGGCGAGCTCCGCTCGGTGGTGTGCGCGAGAGGGAAACAGAGGAGGGAATGGGGTCCAGGGGAAGAGAGGGGAGGTGCAGGGGGCGAGGGCGGCTCCGTGGCGTCGCGAGGGAGTCGGGGAGGCTGCCACGGCGAAGCAGGAGGTGGCGTCGGGGCTCTCGGCGCGCGCCACGCCTCGCCTCTGCCTACTGGCAGAGGAAGACGACGAGCGGCGAGGGGGTTTGCGGTGGTGGGCTGGGCCACCAGCTGGGCCAGCGATGGGGGGGGGGGCAAAGCTGGGCCGGTTCGTGGCGCCAGGTAAGCTGGGCTTCTCTCTTCTGTTTTGTTTTTTTATTTACTGTTTTCTATTTTTTTGCAACTGTGAGGCTTTAGTAAAAATACTTAGGCATCTCTAAAAATCCAGAAAATAACCAGGGGCTCTGTTTAGATTATTTCCAACAGCCCACACTTATTTTTAGAATTATTTGGGCATTTAAGATATTTACTAGCATTTAGATGCCCAAATACAAATAGAGTATGATTTAATTCAGAGCCCAATATGTCCTGCAAAAATATAAATCATTTTTGGTAGATGCTTTCACCTCAAACCAGAAATGTTGAACATTTTTAGAGGGCATTTTGGGTTTAATGAAAAAGATTTTATTTTGACCCTAGTTGAATTCATTTGGTGCTAGGGTTTAGTCAATCCCCATTTCAGGTTTAAATGAAATTTAAACATGAAGCAACACTCTAATGCATGCACTAGGCATTGTCAGAACTAGGGATGTGACACCCCTAGAGATCACAAGCGCTATACTTATGAATTTAGTGCCAAAGATGGCACTCGTTAGATCTATCTTTGCTTTTTATGCCTAGCTAGGGGCGTTAAACAATAGCGCTAGTTGGGAGGCAACCCAATTTTCTTTATGTTTTTTGTTTTTGCTACTGTTTAGTAATAAATCTTGCATCTACCTTCTGTTTAGATGTGTTTTTATCTTTTAATTAGTGTTTGTGCCAAGTAGAAACCTATAGGATAACCTACGATGATAGTTGATTTGATTCTGCTGAAAAACAGAAACTTTGCGCGCACGAATATAATTTTGTTAATTCACAGGAATGTGCTTTTGCGTTGATTCTTTTTTCCGCTGTTCAATAGACAAATTTTCCAGGACTTCCTATTTTGGTAGGATTTTTAGAGTTCCAGAAGTGTGCGTTAGTTACAGATTGCTATAGACTGTTCTGTTTTTGACAGATTCTGTTTTTCGCGTGTTGTTTGCTTATTTCAATGCATCTATGGCTAGTAATTCAGTCTATGAACCATAAAGAAGTTGGAATACAGTAGATTAACACCAAAATAAATAAAGAATGAATTCATGGCAGTACCTTATGTGGTGGTTTTGTTTTCTTTCACTAACGGAGCTTATAAGATTTCCTGTTGAGTTTTGTGTTGTGAAGTTTTCAAGTTTTGGGTAAAGCTTTTATGGACTATGGAATAAGGAGTGGCAAGAGCCTAAGCTTGGGGATGCCCATGGCACCCCAAGATATTCAAGTATAGCCAAAAGCCTAAGCTTGGGGATGCCCCGGGAAGGCATCCCCTCTTTCGTCTTTGTTCATTGGTAACTTTACTTGGAGCTATATTTTTATTCGCTACATGATATGTGTTTTGCTTGGAGCATCGTGTATTATATTAGTCTTTGCTTTTTAGTTTACCACAATCATCCTTGCTGTACACACCTTTTGGGAGAAGCCTATTTGATTAGAATTTGCTAGAATACTCTATGTGCTTCACTTATATCTTTTGAGCTTGATAGTTTTTGCTCTAGTGCTTCACTTATATCTTTTAGAGCACGGTGGTGTCTTAATTTTGAAGAAATTGCTAGTCTATCATGCTTCACTTATATTATTTTGGGAGTCTTTTAGAACAGCATGGTATTTGCTATTATCATAAAGTTGGTCCTAGAATGATGAGCATCCAAGTTGGGTATAATAAAAACTATCATAGAAAGTGAATTGGATGCTATGATCAATTTGATGCTTGATAATTGTTTTGAGATATGGAGGTAGTGATATTAAAGTCATGCTAGTTGGGTGATTATGAATTTAAAGAATGCTTGTGTTGAAGCTTGTGATTCCCGTAGCATGCACGTATGGTGAACCGCTTTGTGGTGAAGTTGGAGCACAATTTTAGTTATTGATTATCTTCCATATGAGTGGCGGTCGGGGATGAGCGATGATATTTTCCTACCAATCTATCCCCCTAGGAGCATGCGCGCAGTACTTTGGTTTTTGACGACTTCTAAATTTTTGCAACAAGTATATGAGTTTTTTTGATTAATGTTGAGTCCATGGATTATACGCACTCTTTCACCCTTCCACCATTGCTAGCCTCTCTTGTATCGTGCAACTTTCGCCGGTACCATACACCTACCATACTCCTTCCTCAAAACAGCCACCATACCTACCTATTATGGCATTTCCATACCCATTCCGAGATATATTGCCATGCAATTTTCCACCGTTCCGTTCATATGACACACATTACTTTTGTCATATTGCTTTTTGCATGATCATGTAGTTGACATCGTATTTGTGGCATGGCCACCTTCATAATTTTCATACATGTCGCTCTTGATTCATTGCATATCCCAGTACACCGCCGGAGGCATTCATATAGAGTCATATCTTGTTCTAGCTTTGAGTTGTAAATCCATAAAAGTGTGATGATCTTCATTATTAGAGCATTGTCCTAGTGAGGAAAAGATGATGAAGACTATGATTCCCCCACAAGTCGGGATGAGACTTCGGACTTTACAAAAGAAAAGAAAAAAAGAGAGAAAAAAGAAAAGAAGAGAAAGGCCAAAAAAAAAGAGAAAGGCCAAAAGAAAAAAAAGAAAAGGAAAAAAAGAGAAGAAAAAAATAAAAAAATGAGAGAAAAAGAGAGAAGGAACAATGCTACTATCCCTTTTTCCACACTTGTGCTTAAAATAGCACCATGATCTTCATGATAGAGAGTCTCATATGTTGTCACTTTCATATACTAGTGGGAATTTTTCATTATACAACTTGGCTTGTATATTCCAATGATGGGCTTCCTCAAAAGTGCCCTAGGTCTTCGTGAGCAAGCAAGTTGGATGCACCCCACTTAGTTTCTTTTGTTGAGCTTTCATATATTTATAGCTCTAGTGCATCCGTTGCATGGCAATCCCTACTCACTCACATTGATATCTATTGATGGGCATCTCCATAGCCCGTTGATACGCCTAGTTGATGTGAGACTATCTTCTCCTTTTTTGTCTTCTCCACAACCACCATTCTATTCCACATATAGTGCTATGTCCATGGCTCACGCTCATGTATTGCGTGAAAGTTGAAAAAGTTTGAGATTATTAAAGTATGAAACAATTGCTTGGCTTGTCATTGGGGTTGTGCATGATTAAATACTTTGTGTGATGAAGATAGAGCATAGCCAGACTATATGATTTTGTAGGGATAACTTTCTTTAGCCATGCTATTTTGAGAAGACATGATTACTTTGATTAGTATGCTTGAAGTATTACTATTTCTTATGTCAATATGAACTTTTATTTTGTATTCATTTGGATCTAAAAATTCATGCCACAATAAAGAAAATTTCATTATGAATTATGCTAGGTAGCATTCCACATCAAAAATTTCTTTTTATCATTTACCTACTCGAGGACGAGCAGCAATTAAGCTTGGGGATGCTTGATACGTCTCCAACGTATCTATAATTTTTGATTGTTCCATGCTATTATATTACCCCTTTTGGATGTTTATGGGCTTTATTTTACACATTTATATCATTTTTGGGACTAACCTACTAACCGAAGGCCCAGCCCATATTGCTGTTTTTTTGCCTATTTCAGTATTTTGAAGAAAAGGAATATCAAACGGAGTCCAAATGGAATGAAACCTTCGGGAGCATTATTTTTGGAACAAATCTGATCCGAAGAGCTTCGAGTGCAAGTCAAGAAGCCTCCGAGGGCCCCACGAGATAGGAGGGAGCCCCCCCTGTAGGGCGCGCCCCCCTATCTCGTGGGCCCCTCGGGCGGCCACCGACGTACTTCTTCCTCCTATATATACCTACGTACCCCGAAAACATCCAGGAGCACCATGAAACACAACTTCCACCGCCCGTAACCTTCTGTATCCGCGAGATCCCATCTTGGAGCCCTTGTCGGCACTCTGCCGGAGGGGGAAGCAACCACGGAGGGCCTCTACATCAACATCCTTGCCCCTCTGATGAGTTGTGAGTAGTTTACCACAGACCTACGGGTCCATAGTTATTAGCTAGATGGATTCTTCTCTCTTTTTAGATCTCAATACAATGTTCTCCCCCTCTCTTGTGGAGATCTATTCGATGTAATCTCTTTTTGCGGTGTGTTTGTCGAGATCCGATGAATTGTGGGTTTATGATCAAGTTTATCTATGAATAATATTTGAATCTTCTCTGAATTCTTTTATGTATGATTGAGTTATCTTTGCAAGTCTCTTCGAATTATCAGTTTGGTTTGGCCTACTAGATTGATCTTTCTTGCCATGGGAGAAGTGCTTAGCTTTGGGTTCAATCTTGCGGTGCTCTTACCCAGTGACAGAAAGGGTTGCAAGACACGTATTGTATTGTTGCCATCGAGGATAACAAGATGGGGTTTATATCATATTGCATGTGTTTATCCCTCTACATCATGTCATCTTGCTTAATGCGTTACTCTGTTCTTATGAACTTAATACTCTAGATGCAGGCAGGAGTCGGTCGATGTGTGGAGTAATAGTAGTAGATGCAGGCAGGAGTCGGTCTACTTGTTATGGATGTGATGCCTATATACATGATCATGCCTAGATAATCTCATAACTATGCGCTTTTCTATCAATTGCTCGACAGTAATTTGTTCACCCATCGTAATACTTATGCTATCTTGAGAGAAGCTCTAGTGAAACCTATGGCCCCTGGGTCTATCTCTTATCATATTTGCTTTCAATCTACTTTATTTGCATCTTTACTTTTTGCATCTATATTATAAAATACCAAAAATATATTTATCTTATCATACTATCTTTATTAGATCTCACTTTTGCAAGTGGCCGTGAAAGGATTGACAACCCCTTTATTGCGTTGGTTGCGAGTTCTCAGTTTGTTTGTGTAGGTGCGTGGGACTTTTAAGGAGCCTCCTATTGGATTGATACCTTGGTTCTCAAAACTGAGGGAAATACTTATGCTACACTTTGCTGCATCACCCTCTCCTCTTCGAGGAAAACCAATGCAAGCTCAAGACGTAGCAAGAAGGATTTCTCTAGGCTCGTCAAGTTTAACCTGATTATTCTGCGTGTACAAAACTGGCTTGCACCCGTTGTATGTGAACGTAGAGCTTATCACACCCGATCATCACGTGGTGTCTCGGCACGACAAACTTTAGCAACGGTGCATACTCAGGGAGAACACTTAAACCTTGAAATTTAGTAAGGGATCATCTTATAATGCTACCGCCGTACTAATCAAAATAAAATGCATAAAAGATAAACATCACATGCAATCAAAATATGTGACATGATATGGCCATCATCATCTTGTGATCATGATCTCCATCGCCGAAGCATCATCATGATCTCCATCGCCACTGGCGCGACACCTTGATCTCCATCGTAGCATCATTGTCATCTCGCCAAGTATTGCTTCTACGACTATCGCTACCGCTTAGGGATAAAGTAAAACAATTACATGGCGATTGCATTGCACACAATAAAGTGACAACCATATGGCTCCTGCCAGTTGCCGGTAACTTTGTTACAAAACATGATCATCGCATACAACAATTTATATAACATCATGTCTTGACCATATCACATCACAACAAGCCCTGCAAAAAAAAGTTGGACATCCTCTACTTTGTTGTTGCAAGTTTTACGTGGCTTCTATGGGCTTCTAGCAAGAACCATTCTTACCTACGCATCAAAACCACAATGATTTTTCGTCAAGTGTGTTGTTTAACCTTCAACAAGAACCGGCCGTAGTCAAACTTGATTCAACTAAAGTTGGAGAAATAGACACCCGCCAGCCACCTATGTGCAAAAGCACGTCGCTTGAACCAGTCTCATGAACACGGTCATGTAATGTCGGTTCGGGCCGCTTCATCCAACAATACCGACGAATCAAAGTAAGACGTTGGCGGTAAGCAGTATGACTATTATCGCCCACAACTCTTTGTGTTCTACTCGTGCCTAAAACATCTACGCATAGACCTGGCTCGGACGCCACTGTTGGGGAACGCGGTAATTTCAAAAAAATTCCTACGTTCACGCAAGATCTATCTAGGAGATGCATAGCAACAAGAGGGAAGAGTATGTCCATGTACCCTCGTAGACCGAAAGCGGAAGAGTTTCAATAACGCGGTTGATGTAGTGGAACTTCTTCGTGATCCAACCGATCCAAGTACTGAACGTAAGGCACCTCCGTGTTCAGCACACGTTCAGCTCAATGACGTCCCTCGTGCTCTTGATCCAGTTGAGGACGAGGGTGAGTTCTGTCAGCACGATGATGTGGCGACGGTGATGATGATGTTACTGGCGCAGGGCTTCACCTAAGCTCTACGATGGTATGATCAAGGTGTGTAACTGTGGAGGGGGGCACGGCACACGGTTAAGAGAAACTTGTGTGTTCTAGGGTGCCCCCCTACCCCCGTATATAAAGGAGCAAGGGGGAGGCCGGCCGACCCTAGGGGCACGCCCAAGGAGAGGGAGTCCTGCTAGGACTACTAGTCCTAGTAGAATTCCATCACAAGGAAGAGAGGGGGAAGGAAGGAGAGGGAGAGGGAGTTGGAAAGGGGGCGCCACCCCCCCCCCTTCCCTTGTCCAATTTGGACTGCTAAGGGGGGGCACGCGGCCTGCCATGGATGCCCTCCTCTCTCTCCACTAAGGCCCATGGTTGCCTATTAGTTCCCCCAACGGGTTCCGGTAACCCCTCCGGCACTCCGATTTACCCGAAACCACCCGGAACACTTCTGGTGTCCGAATAACATGGTCCAATATATCAATCTTTATGTCTCGACCATTTCGAGACTCCTCGTAACATCCGTGATCACATCTGGGACTCCGAATCATCAAAACACATAACTCATAATTCATATCGTCATCGAACGTTAAGCGTGCGGACCCTACGGGTTCGAGAACTATGTAGACGTGACCGAGACACATCTCCGATCAATAACCAATAGCGGAACCTGGATGCTCATATTGGCTCTTAGATATTTTATGAAGATCTTTATTGTTCAAACCGCATAACAACATACGTTGTTCCCTTTGTCATCGGTATGTTACTTGCCCGAGATTCGATCGTCGGTATCATCATACCTAGTTCAATCTTGTTACCGGCAAGTATCTTTACTCGTTCTGTAATACTTCATCCTGCAACTAACTCATTAGTCACATTGCTTGCAAGGCTTGTAGTCATGAGCATTACCGAGAGGGCCCAAAGATACCTCTCCGAAACACGGGGTGACAAATCCTAATCTCGATCTATGCCAACCCAACAAACACCTTCGGAGACACCTGTAGAGAATCTTTATAATCACCAGTTTACGTTGTGACGTCTGATAGCACACAAGGTGTTCCTCTGGTATTCAGGAGTTGCATAATCTCATAGTCTAAGGAACATGTATAAGTCATGAAGAAAGCAGTAGCAATGAAACTGTAACGATCATAATGCTAAGCTAACGGATGGGTCAAGTCCATCACAGCATTCTCCTAATGATGTGGTACCGTTCATCAAATGACAACACATGTCTATGGTTAGGAAACATAACCATCTTTGATTAACAGGCTAGTCAAGTAGAGGCATGGACACTATGTTTTGTCTATGTATTCACACATGTACTAAGTTTCCGGTTAATACAATTCTAGCCTGAATAATAAACATTTATCATGAAATAAGGAAATAAATAATAACTTTATTATTGCCTCTAGGGCATATTTCCTTCACAAAGGAGACAGAAGCCCTTACTGGATCGCTGGTCGGCTGGATCATAGGCTCAGAAGACGAGCAAGGCATCTTGGACCCTCGCACCCTCTTGCTCAGATTTCGACTTTTCTTCCCAGTATTCTTTGGAGGGTCGTCCTCGTCATCATCATCAGGGAGCTGAATGATATTATGTGGTGCTGCAAAACACTTGACGGTGAAATTTCAGTCGGCCACAACATAGTCACTCAACAACAGAACACAGGTTAGTCATGAAGCCTTACCCGGTCGGGAGGTGGCCGCATCTGTTGTTTCTGCATCGCCACGATCTTCGTCAATATCTATGTGGGTCACAGACCCAAAAGCAGCACTGAGAATGCCAGATTTCACTCGGTCAGACAAGCCAATGAGGCTACAGAAGAACACAGAAAAATGAATGAAAGAAGTGCTTACGTTGATGTCACGGGCACAACCACCTTGATCCTTGGCAGGGTCTTCTGAGACTTGGGCGGAGCAACTTTGGCCTGCTTGGGAGCCTTTTCAATCGGCTCAGGAGTTGACATGTGAGTGCACTTGGGAGTTTTGGCATTCGAGCGGCAGCCTTGCCCTATCCCCCTAAAGGATCTTACTGCTGTTTGGATCAACGCTCGGAACGGGGCGGTGAGTCGACTTCCTCGCCGCTGCTGCTCGAGTCCTTGCTCTCATCTTCACTATCTTCGACATCTTCATCGTCACTGTCTTCACTGTCGCTGTTAATTCCCTCCTGAAACTCTTCTCCGTTGAGCATCGAGTGCAGCTTAGGGAAATCTACAAGATGCAAGTCGTGTATATGAGTCGGATTCAAGAACAAACACTCGATGAAGATAAAAGAAAGAAAACTCAGATAAGCGAGTCTGACCTCTCCGGGGTCACGGGTGGAGTCGAATGGCAGAATTCTCATGGCCCCCCTTGGGTTGTCTTTGTTACCAGTAACACTCCGAAGCCACTCGGCCACCGTCTCCTCGTCGACCTCCTCCGGATGGGTACGAGCGGTGTCTTCAGAGCCCGAGTACATCCACATGGGATGGTCACGAGCTTCCAGAGGCTGGATCCGTCGACTGAGATATACTTCCAGCAGGTCCATCCCCGTCACTCCTCCTTTCACCAACTCGACAACAGCCATGACCAGCATCTGTACTTCCTCCTTCTCCTCCGGAGCTACCACTAGCGAGCGAGGAGACTAGAGTCTTTCTAGAGTGAAAGGAGGGAGGCCAGTCGACTGACCAGGAGTCGGAACATCCTTGCAGTAGAACTAGGTCGACTGCCACCCCCTAACAGATTCGGGAAAAGTCACAGGGGGAAACATCTCCTACCCCTCGTTTGGATCCCTAGCCCCGCACACATTTGGATCACGTGTGTCTTCTGATCGACTGGGTTAGCTTTCTTCGTTTGAGATCGACAGGTGAATATATGCTTGAAAAGACCCCAGTGCGGGTGGCAGCCCAAGAAATTTTCGCACTTGGATACAAAAGCAGCGAGATACAAGATAGTGTTTGGACGAAAATGATGGATCTGAGCCCCGAAGAAGTTCAAAAACCCGCGAAAGAACAGGTGCGGAGGCAAAGAAAAACCGCGCTCGACGTGGGTGGTGAGGAGAACGCACTCACCATCGCGCGGCTGTGGCTCGAACTCCTCCCCAAGAAATCTCCACGTCCCGGGTTTAATCAAGCCGTCATGAGCAAGGATCTCCAAGTGCTGTTACAAGACTGTTGAGCGAGTCCAATCGCCCTGGATCCAGGCAGTCGGCAGTGCCGAACGCGACGATGAACCCCTCGCCGTCTTCTTCCCCTTCGTCATCGCCGACGCCTTCTTCGCACACTCCAGAGCCATGATCTTCTCCTTCACCATTGCGTGCAGCTCGAGAGGGCTGATGAGAGGTGTGGGGAGCAAGGAGAACGGAGGCGGAGAAGACGAGAGGATAGAGATCGATTGAAAGCACTATGTCGTGCATCAGCTTCAATGCCTTATATGGGGCTGGCTTCGAGTGGCTGATCAGTGGCCCCTAGCGATCAAATCATATCCCATCACAGGCACAGGAGAGATATGTGGCGAAAAAGGCGACACGGCGATCGAGGTGCCCGGTCCGATTCGTTCCGCTTATCGCGCCACACCTCATCCAGCGCGCTTCCCTGAAATTTTGAATCCCGTAACGAAAACACAGAGCAGTCAATCGTGTCTAATATTACAAGTCCTAATCCACTCAGAGGGTTACTACATTTATTCACTCAGCCACTTCAAGCTATCAGAATCGATTGAGCCAACTGAAGCAAGATTGAAAGTTCCCATGCATTTTCCAGACTTCAATGAGATGTCTCAAGAGCATTTAGCTGAGTTGGAGTCAACTTCAACCTTTTCTCCACTCGGACCACAGTCCATTCGGGGGCTAATTATGAGGACACGTACCTAGGGTAGGGTCCTGGGCCAGACCTAGACACCCCACCCAAGGACACAGGCCTACAGTCAAAGGCACTCAAGGACCAACAGAGAGTACTGACTGGAATCATCCTGAAGTGCAATCCACTCGACAGAAGGTTCCACTCGGATACCCCAATTCGACTCGACCACAACATAGTCACTCGACCACATGAAGAACCACTCGGAGTATAGGAGATCTAAAGTCATCCCAGGATAGCAACGGTCAGACGTTCACTGTAGTCTTAATGGTCATTTATGGTAGGCGTTACCAGTAACGCCCCCTCTTAATTCACATTGAACCCTGTGTAACGGAGGTGAGAGAAGGTCCTGGCGCACTCTATATAAGCCACCCTCCTCCTCTGGCACAAGGGTTCACACCCCCCGTAACATTCACGCATATCCAGTTGACACAGCGTCAGGGCACCGAGACGTAGGGCTTTTACTTTCTCCGAGAAGGGCCTGAACTCGTAAACTTGCATGTACAACCTCACCATATCTAGGACCTTGCCTCCTCATACGTACCCCCTATTCTTACAGTCAGACTTACTCGCACGATAGTCCCTGGGGGAGCACAACTCACCAGGGCGCCCCCCTCCTGGCGCGCCCATGTGGGTTGTGCCCACCTGATGGCCCCGTTGACCCTATCTTCGATGCTATAAAATCCTGGGCGCCCTGGTGGGTTGTGCCCACCTGGTGGCCCCGTTGTCCCTATCTCCGACGCTATAAAATCATATTTTTGGAGAAAAAATTAGGGAGAAAGAATTATTGCATTTCACGAGACGGAGCCACCGCCACCTCCCGTTCTTCATCGTGGGGACAGATCTAGAGTCCGTTTGGGGCTCCGAAGAGGGGGATCTTTGATCTTCATCATCACCAAACCTTCTCCATCGCCAATTCCATGATGCTCCCTACCGGGAGTGAGTAATTCCTTCATAGGCTCGCTGGCTGATGAGGGAGTTGGATGAGATTCATCATGTAATCAAGTTAGTTTTGTTAGGGCTTGATCCCTAGTATCCATTATGTTCTGAGATTGATGTTGCTATGACTTTGCCATGCTAAATGCTTGTCACTTTGGGCCCGGGTGCCATGATTTCAGATCTAAACTGTTTATGCTATCACTGTTATATCTATGTTCTAGATCCGATCTTGCAAGTTATATGCACCTGCTATGTGTTATGATCCGCAAACCCCGGAGTGACAGTATTCGGGATACTTTCCGGTGATGACCGTAGTTTGAGTTCATGTATTTACTATGTGTTAATGCTTTGTTGCCGTTCTCTATTAAAAGGAGGCTTTAATATCCCTTAGTTTCCTTATGGACCCCGCTGCCACGGAAGGGTAGGACAAAAGATGTCATGCAAGTTCTTTCCATAAGCACGTATGACTATTTACAGAATACCTGCCCACATTACATTTCTAAACTGGAGCTAGTTTTGTATCGCCCTAGGTTATGACTGTTATGTGATGAATATCATCCAACGAGTTCATCGATCCAATGCCTATGAGCTTTTCACATATTGTTCTTGCTAAGTTACTATTGCTATTGCTACTATCACACTTGACACAAAATTATTGCTATCGTTGTTACCATTACTATTACTGTTACCACTGCTATCAAAACTATCATATTATTGTGCTACTAATCATATTGCTGCAGATAATTAATCTCCATGTGTGGTTGAATAAACAACTCAACTGCTAATACTTGCAAATATTCTTTTGCTTCCTTGTGTCAAATCTATAAATTTGGGTTGAATACTCTACCCTCAAAAACTGTTGCAATCCCCAACACTTGTGGGTTATTAGTGACACTGAGCAGCTACGCTATCCGTGCGAGCCAGGGAGCGCGGTCGGCCTCCGGAGGCGGGTACTGCAAAAGCTTGTGTGTGGCGAGAAGCATGGCTACTGGAATGTGGAAGTTTCTGGTGCATGAGCAGCTAATGGCTCCGCCATGGCATGAGTCTACCGGTCCCGATTGGAGGAGCTCTGATACGTCTCCAACGTATCTATAATTTTTGATTGTTCCATGTTGTTATATTATCATTCTTGGATGTTTTACAATCATTTTATAATCATTTTATATCATTTTTTGGTATTAACCAATTGACATAGTGCCAAGTGCCAGTTGCTGTTTTCTGCTTGTTTTTTACATCGCAGGAAATCAATACCAAACGGAGTCCAAACGCAGCGAAACTTTTTGTGGATTTTTTCTGGACCAGGAGACACATGTTGGGCTAAAGAATTATTAGAGGGGTGCTCTGAGTGGAGCACAACCCACCAGGGCACGTCTGGGGGCCTAGGCGCGTCCAGGTAGGTTGTGCCCACCTCGGTGGTCTCCCGCACCACCTCTTTGCTCTATAAATACCCCAATATTCCAGAAACCCTACAGGAGTTGACAAAAATCAATTCCAACCGCCGCAAGTTCCAGAAACGCCAGATCCAATCCAGACACCATCACAGAGGGATTCATCATCCTCATTGGTGCCTCTCCGATGATGCGTGAGTAGTTCATTGTAGACCTACGGGTCCGCAGTTATTAGCTAGATGGCTTCCTCTCTCTCTCTCTCTCTCTCTCTCTCTCTCTCTCTCTCTCTCTCTCTCTTGATTCTCAATACAATGGTCTCTTGGAGATCCATATGATGTAAGTCTTTTTGCGGTGTGTTTACTGGGATCCGATGAACTTTGAGTTTATGATCAGATCTATGTTTTTATCCATGAAAGTTATTTGAGTCTTCTTTTATCTCTTATATGCATGATTGCTTATAGCCTCGTATTTCTTCTCTGATATTTGGGTTTTGTTTGGCCAACTTGATCTATTTATGTTGCAGTGCTTTGTGATGGGTTCAATCTTACGGTGCTTGATCCCAGTGACAGAAGGGGAACCGACATGTATGTATTGTTTCTATTAAGGATAACAATATGGGGTCTATCTACATAAATAGATCATGTCTACATCATGTCATCGTTCTTATTGCATTACTCCGTTTCTCCATGAACTTAATACACTAGATGCATGCTGGATAGCGGTCGATGTGTGGAGTAATAGTAGTAGATGCAGGCAGGAGTCGGTCTACTAATCTTGAACGTGATGCATATATAATGATCATTGCCTGGATATCGTCATGAGTATTTGAAGTTTTATCAATTGCCCAATATTAATTTGTTTTCCCACTATTTGCTATTTTTCTCGAGAGAAGCCACTAGTGAAACCTACGGCCCCGGGGTCTCTTCTTTAATATATTTGCCTTCACAATCTATTTTTATTTGCTTTTATTTTCAGATATATTAAACCAAAAATACAAAAATACTTTGTTGCACTTTATTTTATTTGTGATCTATTTATCCAATCTATCACAACTTTCTCCCATCCACTCGCCAATTTCTGGCGCCGTTACCCGAAAGGGATTTACAACCCCTTTAACACGTCGGGTTGCGAGTATTTGTTACTTGTGTGCAGGAGCTGTTTACGTTGTGTTGCGTGGTTCTCCTACTGGTTCGATAACCTTGGTCTCATCACTGAGGGGAATACCTACCGTCGCTATGCTGCATCATCCCTTCCTCTTTGGGGAAATACCAACGTAGTTCTAGCAGGCATCAAAAGGATTTCTGCTGCCGTTGCCGGGAAGACATCATCAACATCAACTAGGTTCCTAATCACAAATATCATCTCATTGCAATTTACATTATCTTCCATTTGCCTCTCATCTTCATCTCCCCCACTTCACAAAAAATTTCCATCTTATTCACCCTCTTTTTTGTTTGCCTTTTTTCTGGCCAGATCTCATGTTTGCTTGTGTTGCCATGTGCCTTCTATTTGCTTGCATCTTTGCTTGCTAAAAATCTATTGATATGGATCCTCATCCACTTGCTAATCTATTAAAAAGATCCAATTATGATGAACCAATTGCTAGGGGATTGAGTTTACTAGATTATCTTTATGAAGTTTTACTTGAGATTTATAAATCTGAAAATTGTGATGAAGTGTTAAACGAAGAAATTTATCAAGTGATTCATGATAGCTCCTTGAATGAAAAGCATGATTGCAATGATGTTATTATAAATTCTATTAATGTCAGTTGTGCTAATAATATGCAAAACCCCAAGCTTGGGGATGCTAATATTGCTATGTCCACTACTTGTTGCAGTGATCATGATTGGGGTGATGATGTTTCTTATGATCTTGAAAATTTATTTAAACCTCATGAAGAATATGCTTGCGATAATATTAAAAGTGGGTTTGGAAGAGTGTTAAATTTAGCTAAAAATAATTTTACATATTTGGAGAGTGTTTGATCTTATGAAATTTTTGATAAAAGTGGGCTTGGAGAGGCCATGACTTTATTTGATGATAATCCCACTACTTTGAAAGAGTGTCAACTTTGCATACATGTGGATCATGAACAGAAAATGTTATGTGATAGCTATATTGTTGAATTTGAATATGATTCTACATATAATTATTATGAGAGAGGAAAATATGATTGTAGAAATTTTCATGTTACTAAATTACGTCTCGTTATGTTGAGATCGTCAATGTTTTATTCCTCTTCTTTCCATATGTTAGATGTTTCTTGTCTTGATAATTTGTTTGCATATAAAATTCCTATGCATAGGAAGTATGTTAGACTTAAATGTGTTTCTCATATATTTTATGATGCTCTCTTTGTGTTTCAATTCTTATCTTCTGTGTGAGCATCGTTGAAATCTTATGCCTAGCTAGGGGCGTAAAATGATAGCGCCGGTTGGGAGGCAACCCAACTTGTATCTTTTTGCTTTTTGGTTTTCTTGCTTTTTTCAATAAGATACCCAATTATGCCTCTGATTAGATGTGTTTTTGTGGTTTAAATTAGTGTTTGTGCCAAGCAAAGCCTTTGGGATGATTTGAGTGAGAGTTGATTTGATCTTGCTGAAAAATAGAAACTTTTGCGCTCAGAAAGAAAATCCCATTTTTAACACAAGAGTGCTTTTGAGTTGATTATTTTTGCAGAAGATTAATATAAAAATTGCCCACATGGTCCTAATTTCAGAATTGTTGGAGTTACAGAAGTATTCAAAATATCCAGATTGCTACAGACTGTTTTGTTTTTGACAGATTCTATTTTCTTTGCGTTATGTGCTTGTTTTGATGATTCTATGGTTTTCTTTGAAGAGTTTTTGCCATAGAAAAGTTGGAATACCGTAGATATAATGCAAAAATAAAATATGAATGGGTTTGCAACAGTACTTATAGTAGTTGTTTGCTTTCTTATACTAATAGATCCCACGAAGATTTTGTTGAGTTTTGTGTGATTGAAGTTTTCAAGTTTTGGGTGATATTGCGATGAATGAAGGAATAAGGAGTAGCAAAAGGCTAAGCTTGGGGATGCCCGAGGTAGCACGAGGTAATATTCAAGAAGTATCAAGCAACTAAGCTTGGGGATGCCCCCGAGTGGCATCCCCTCTTTCTTCTAACAACCATCTGTATTTTACTTGGAGCTATATTTTTATTCGTCACATATTACGAGTTTTGCTTGGAGCGTATTGTATGATATGAGTCTTTGCTTGTTTTTCTTTTTATTTTAAGTCTTGAATCCTTGCTGGACACACCTTTTTGAGAGAGACAAAAATTATGCTATGCTTGCTCCTATGCTTCACTTAAATTTTAGAGCCATGGAATTGCTCTAGTGATTCACTTATATCTTTTTGAGCATGGTGTGCTTTGTTATTTTTGAAGAAATGCTCTATGCTTCACTTAGATTTATTTGGGAGTTAGTATTTTTTTAGAAATTCTCTCTTGCTTCACTTAGATTATTTTGAGAGAAAGAAATACTATGCTCATGTTCTTTACTTATATTTGTTTGAGCTTATTAAAATCAACACATGAAACTAGTCCCAAAGTGATAGATATTCAAGGAGGATATAATAAAAACTTTCATGAAGATCATTGACAAAATAAACTTGGTTCTTTGTAATGGTTTTGAGATATGACGATATGATATGTGAGTCATGTTCATGAGTAATTATGCTTTAGTAAGAATATTGGTGTTAAGGTTTGTGATTCCCAATGCAAGCACGAAAGTCAATAGTTATGCAATAAAATTACATCCTATTTGTGGTGCATTATTCGGTGTTAGTTATGCTTAATGCTCACTTATGAGATTTTTTGTTTCTTGGTTGGGCGCTTCTCAATCTTTTTTGCTAGCCTTCATTTGCACTAAGTGTGATCACTACGTGTGCATCCAAAACCCTTTAAACCATTTTTGCCATATGAGTCCACTATACCTACCTATGTGCGGTATTTCCGTGCCATTCTAAGAAAATTTGTATGTGTCATCTCTAATTTTCAACATAAATTTCTCTTTTGTGTGCTCGTACCGCTCGCGAAGCGGTGAGGGGTGGCCGATATTTTCCATGCTAGATGTGTTATTCTCACAATGAGTGTTCATTCACTTGCCATTGCACGAGAGTACGACAAAGGTATTAGGGATGCCCAGTCCTGAAATGTAAAATGAATTTACTTTATGTTGTCAAATAATAAATTCCTTGGAGAGTGTTGGTATGGAGGGAACCCGTGGATACGGTTAGCCATGGAAAATGAAAGTATGGTGGAAAAAGAAATAAACTTTATTTTCCGTTTGGGAACCCCTATGATATATCTAGCATGGAAAGTGTTGGGAAATCTGAGTCATTTTCGTTGGTGGGAAAATATGCCTCCCAAAATGTTTTTATCTCTCAATTTTCGCTTTGAGCTCTGGCACCTCTACAAATCCCTACTTCCCTCCGTGAAGGGCCTTTCTTTAACTTTATGCAGTTTTTATTTTTACTTGAGTCTCCATCTTCTCTTATAAAGCACCAACTAAGGGGCACTATGATCATACTTGAGCATTGGGTATAGCTAGTATTCGAGTGTGTTTCATGAATGGATCAATGATTGAGCATAATGGGCTAGGGATAACTTGTTTTAGCGTTGATATTTTGAAAGACATGGTTGCTTGTTGATATGCTTGAGTGTTAAAGTCTTCATGTCAAAACTAGACTATTGCTTTGAACCATATAGAAGTCCAAATGTCCATGCTACAAAGAAATGAATATGTGATGAACATGTTAGGCAACATTCCACATCAAAAATTCTGTTTTTATTGTTTACCTACTCAAGGACGAGCAGGATTTAAGCTTGGGGATGTTGATACGTCTCCAACGTATCTATAATTTTTTATTGTTCCATGTTGTTATATTATCATTCTTGGATGTTTTATAATCATTTTATATCATTTTTTGTACTAACCTATTGGCATAGTGCCAAGTGCCAGTTGTTGTTTTCTGCTTGTTTTTTACATCGCAGGAAATCAATACCAAATGGAGTCCAAACGCAGTGAAACTTTTTGTGGATTTTTTCCAGACCAGGAGACACTTGTTGGGCCAAAGAAGTACCAGAGGAGTGCTCCGAGGGGAGCACAACCCACCAGGGCACGCCTGGGGGCCTAGGCATGCCCAGGTGGGTTGTGCCCACCTCGGTGGCCTCCCGCACCGCCTCTTTGCTCTATAAATACCCCGATATTCCAAAAACCCTACGGGAGTCGACTAAAATCAATTCCAGCCGCCGCAAGTTCCAGAAACACCAGATCCAATCTAGACACCATCACAGAGGGGTTCATCATCCTCATTGGTGCCTCTCCGATGATGCATGAGTAGTTCATTGTAGACCTACAGGTCCGTAGTTAGTAGCTAGATGGCTTCCTCTCTCTCTCTTGATTCTCAATACAATGGTCTCTTGGAGATCCAAATGATGTAAGTCTTTTTGCAGTGTGTTTGTTGGGATCCGATGAACTTTGAGTTTATGATCAGATCTATGTTTTTATCCATGAAAGTTATTTGAGTCTTCTTTGATCTCTTATATGCATGATTGCTTATGGCCTCTGTAACAGACCCAAAATTGGGTTATCAATTTTTGTGTTGTTATTCCTTCCTGGCAATCATTTTTCAAATCTTTCCCCTGAGTTTGCTGGATGACTCTGAGAATTCTTGTCATTTCCAACCTTTCAAAACCTTGCCTGTGCCTCTGATGATGGGCAAGACCTCATTTGCATCCTCTCAAAACCCATTCAAACCCTAACTCCAATTGTGGGAATTTGAATATGCCCTTTGTGAATACAAAGGAGCCATCACTTTCCTTGATCTGTTGATCATCCCAATTGTTCTCAGAGACCCTCCTACCTTTCTAAACCTTGGATATGCAAAAATATTGGTAAGTTCTATGCAATATTTTTCATTTGTGATTTATTCCTTTTTTGCGTTTTTGAGGAATAGAATCCAAAGGCATAGCTAGCCTTCTCCAAAATTCATGAAAATTTGTGGATATATTTATGCCTAATCCAAGCTCTGGCAAAAATATTGGCCATAATTAAATAAAGAAAGATGCCTTTTCCTATTTTAAGCCAATATTCCATTTCTGCCACTTTCTAAAGGAACTACCATTTTTATAGCAGAGAAAATTCCCAAATAATTTGTGGAGCTTGTCCTTGCTATATCTTCACTAATTCCACCCAAATATCATGTTCCACAGTTCAAAAATTGAGCACATGATCCAATGCAAGTTTCTGTCTTGTTTGAAATTTTGCAAAGGAAGTGCTTGATTCCTAAATCCATTTGAGCTGAAATTTTTCAGGGTGATTAATATTGATAAATCACCCATGTATAGAAAAAATCATCTCAATCCCTTTGTCCAATATCCCTGTGCAATTTTCCAAAGTTTCTGACCAGATTGCAACTTTGTGAAGGAAGTACCTTCATAGAATGTCCAAATGGTATGAAACTTTACCAACTTCTCACATATCCCAAATCATTAGTCTCCACCAATATTCAGCTCATTCCATTGATCTATGTGAGCCCAGGATCCTATCTTTGTTTCTGTCCGAATTTTCAGTTTGTGAAGCAAGTATACTTTATATTGCTCCATTATGGCTGAAAATTTTCCTAAGCCTTCTCCTATTCATATAACCTATCTCCACCAAATTTGGGAATATTTCATCTAGCCATTTTCTCTCGGGAATTTTCTCAAGTTTATGTCCAAAGAGGACCATTATGAAGGAAGTACCACTTTGGCTTGTCCAAATGGTATGAAATTTCTATGGCACTCTCATATGTCCAAATAATTAAGCTTTGCCAAGTTTTAGCCCAACCCAACACTCCTAGTGAGTGCCCCTTCGTCATTTTGTTTCTGGACCAGAATTAGCAGTTGCAAAGCAACTATGATAAATACTGGTCCAAACCACTCCCAAATTAGCAAAACTGTAGTCTTTACTACCCTAAACCTCCCTAACATCAAGCTTCTCTATTAACCTCATTAAGTTAATCACCAAGGTGCGGTCAAGTTGCTACAACAAACTTGTGAAGCTTGGTTCTCTTTGATCACTGCGCCTCTACCCGTTCCATCACCTCAGTTTTAATGTATCTTGGAAGGACTTCACTGCTGACATGGTTTTGCATGAAGTAGGAGGACAGAGCGCGCCTTGTCTGTGGTGATCACGAGGGGATGCCGGCCAAATCGGTGGTCTAGCCACTATTGTCGTCGGCAGGACTGCTCCGGCCGGTTCTGCCTCGTCCCAGCGTGTCCTACACCTCCCTCTCGATGTCCTCTTCCCCCTGGATTCCTCTCCCCCTTCGTTTTCTTCCTCGGTGTGCCGTCACCGTCGCCGTCGCCGCATAGTGCACTCCCGTGGGCATCGTCGTCTTCCACCTCGGTGTCCTCTTCCTCCTCTTGTCCCCGGTCTCTGCTCGTCTCCGTGAGCCTCTGCGCCTCGTCCGCTTCCCCCTCGCCGCCTTCCTGTGCCCCCCCACCCCCGTGAACATTGAGCATGACAGAGCCTCGGCCGGACTCGCTCGGCGGCGACCGGCTAGGGTGCCCCAGCCCCGGCTATATATAGCCCACCCGAGACCATTTGGAGATCACTAGTAGCCCCTCCGCCTCTCCCCACGCCTCCCCACGCTCCTCATTCCATCTCGGAGCCGTTCCCCAACCCCCACCATTGCCATGGCCGCCGCCTCGGGACCCGCTCGATTCCGGCGATGCCGCGCCCCTTCCCCCATTTCTCCACCACCACTGCCTTTCCTAGGGTCCGGCGAGTCTCCTCGTGGCCTCGCCCGCCCATCTCCCCCACCGTAGCCCCCTGCTCGTCAGCGGCCAAAGCTCCTCCCCACCGCGAGCTTGACTGCTTCCTCTATGGAGCTCCTCAGCGAGAGAGCTCACCACCACTAAATGCGCCTCCTTCCCCTGAGCTCCTGGGTAGGTCGCCTGTCGCCTGCTGTGGCCGGACGCGTCGGCGAGCGTCGTCGTGGCAGACGCCTCCCTCGGCCAGGCGCGCATCGAGCGGGAGGAAGAAGAAACCCGACCGGGCAGGCCCCACCTTGCGGGGGCCTCGCTTGTCATCAGCATAGGAGTGCCAAGTTAGATAAGTGGAAATGCCCTAGGCACTTTATGTTTTCCCTTAACCGAAGATGTATTATCTGAAATGCGCCTTCTGTTCTCTGAAAACATATTTTCTTTATGCGCTTTCTGTTTGCATCCCCGCCCGCCGAAGTGCTTATTTTGTGAACGTTCACTATTTAAGCCTCTTTTCTGCCTAAAAAGTGAACGGCCACAACTTCGCGCTCGTAACTCCGATTGAGGTGATTCTAGCGCTCACGTTCTTTGTTCGTCAAGCTCTTTCCGATGGGACTATTTTCTTTATGTTTGCACATTCTGAAAATACCCATTTTCCCTTGCCCTAATCCAGCCCCTCTTAGAGAGAACCCCTCTCTGGCAAAATTTTCCGCGAAGTGATTGCACTTCTTCTCGGAGTATTCCTCGACCCCCAGGCAACCGAACCTCTTATCATGAGCCCCAAACTTGCATGTTGACTTTGCTTGCCCCTTGTCTGTGTGTAGTTGTAGTCATTTCTTATCTGTTTCGGCTGCAGTTATTTCAGTTATGGTATATGTTGTTGCTTGCCTTGTCATGCTTGTGCCTTCATGATATCGTTTGCCATGCTCGCTAGGATGTTGTTATTGATAATATCATGCCTCTGTTTTGATCTAGTTTCATGCCAGTAATATCGATGTTATGATGGTTCTGTTACATTGTTGTTATGCTAGTACCTGGTGTTGTCATGTTTCATATGCTATAGCTGCTCACTTGAGAAGCTTGGTATTTTGTTAATGCATTTGTATGCTGCATGATCATTGTTGCATTCATGTTAAATATGCTCATAATGTTGATAATGATTGAGAAGATAATAATATGACTTTATAACAAACCTCCTCCGTCATCGATGGGATCGAGTCATAGTGCCACCAAATTGAGCTTCTCCAGTGCACCCACATTTTCCTTTTATGGGAAGGTCCTAACTAGGTCTATTGTCATGCCTCTCACCGGTGCCTCCAATGAGGGAAGGTTTATGGGCGCGCTACCCTGATCAGGTAGGCGGACATAAGCCTTGTGTGCCCATTGTTGTGATTGGTATACCATTGTCCCCATTTGGGACAGTTTATTGTTTTGCCACGACGGTGGCCGTTGATGCCTTTGGTAGGCACGGGGCCACCCATGACTTAGCCCAGAGGGGAGTTGGTTGGAGTGGCTAGGAGAGTGTCATGGGCAATGGATCGGTTTTGTCGGAACGTTGTTGGTTCACCCGAATGGGAGTGCGAGGCCATGGGTTCCGTGGTGTGGGTACAGTGTACTACCGCTGCAGAGTGTGTGTTAAATCTATCGATAGCCGCGTCCTCGGTCATGGGCACAGTTCATAGTAGGTCACACTATCGGGTCTTGGTCAAAATGGAGGATAAACCTAAAATAACTAAGTTGATAACTAATGTGCCATAAAGAATGTGGTGACTTGGACTATGACATAGTCGTGAGAAGTCGCGATGATGTTTTGATATGATCACGAGACGAGGTCTCGGTGAGTCATGAGTTTGCTCCGAGGAGCCGTGGCAGAGTAAGAGATTGTTGCATTAAGTTAATACAGTATGTCTTCATGGGAGGTAACTGGTAGTTTATTTTCAGCATAGTTTCATGATGCCATGCCATGCTTTGATTGAACTGCTAGACTTTGCCATGTTTTCATATGCTATGCTACGCCATGTTTTGCTATTGTCATGTTAGAAGCATGTTTTGATATGCCATGTTATTGCCATGCTAGTAGATGCTATGATGTTGTTCATGCTTAGTTTGATTTACGCCTCTAGCTGATATCATGCCATGCTTAGTAATTGTGAGGAGGTAGGTTGTTGCATGCGCTTGGTACTTGCTTTTGTCATCTGTCTGTTTGGATGCTATGTATTTGGTTGTCTTGCAAGTACATTCAATGTACTAACCTGACGTGTCATGCCATTTTGTAGGTCGTACCTGGATTGCTTGCTTTTTTGGTCGCGCTAGGCCGTAACCCTACTAGTCCTGTGAGTTGTGGAGCCCAGCCAAAGTCGATATGCTGCCAAACCAAGACTTCCGCTGCCATTTAGGTAGCCTTAGAGCTACGCCAGATCATCAGTGATGTAATCATATATACATGTATTTGATGAATATTCTTGTACTTGGAATGATGTATCATGGACCTGTCGTCCGTCAGGTGTTATCCCGGGCTGACGTGCGAGTGCCCCCTGCTCCATGCGGATCAGGGGGCCACAACCTCGTATTTTTTCTCTGATATTTGGGTTTTGTTTGGCCAACTTGATCTATTTATCTTGCAATGGAAAGAGGTGCTATGTGATGGGTTCGATCTTACGGTGCTTGATCCCAGTGACAGAAAGGAAACCGACACGTATGTATCATTGCTATTAAGGATAACAAGATAGGGTCTATTTCTACATAAATAGCTCTTATCTACATCATGTCATCGTTCTTATTGCATTACTCCATTTCTCCATGAACTTAATACACTAGATGCACGTTGGATAGCGGTCGATGTGTGGAGTAATAGTAGTAGATGCAGACAGGAGTCGGTCTGCTAATATTGGACGTGATGCCTATATAATGATCATTGCCTGGATATCGTCATGAGTATTTGAAGTTCTATCATTTGCCCAACAGTAATTTGTTTTCCCACCGTTTGCTATTTTTCTCAAGAGAAGCCATAGTGAAACCTACGGCCCCCGGGTCTCTTCTTTAATACATTTGCCTTCGCGATCTATTTTTATTTGCTTTTATTTTCAAATCTATTAAACCAAAAATACAAAAAATACTTTGTTGCACTTTATTTTATTTGTGATCTATTTATCCAATGTATTACAACTTTCTCCCGTCCACTCGCCAATTTCCGGCGTCGTTACCCGAAAGGGATTGACAACCCCTTTAACACGTGGGGCTGCGAGTATTTGTTATTTGTGTGCAGAAGCTATTTATGATGTGTTGTGTGGTTCTCCTACTAGTTCGATAACCTTGATCTCATCACTGAGGGAAATACCTACCATCGCTGTGCTGCATCATCCCTTCCTCTTTGGGGAAATACCGACATAGTTCTAGCAGACATCAAGCTCTGAGCTCCGTACGGGGCACCTCCGTTGGCTTCGTCATTGGCTCTGCAATCGCCATCGCCACCATCTCCCACAACCTCATCGCGGTGACACTGGGACGAACGATGGGTGGTGGAGGCAGAGGTTGCTGCTAGAGAAGAGGATCATTGGCGGCAGCAAGGAGCCAGCGCCGCTCGGAGCGCTCGACCCGGCTATCCACCGGGACATGGGACACCTTGGACCCCTTGGACGCCATCGTCATGGCCACCACAGGGCGTGAAGATGTCGGGCGATGAAGATGACGCTGACCGAGGAAAACGAAACGCCCCAATCCCCTAGCCGGCACACCAAATGTTGGTTTCTAGGAACGAGAAATTGGGATGTGTGCAAACAACCCTTTGTGACTTCGGTCGGGGACTGAACACACTATGTTTCCTAGGGCGTCTACCGCCGACGAGAAAACAACACGAAGTAAAGCACATCAGAGTTACCCAAGTTTGGGCCACCTTCGTGCTATGGATGATATTGCTTTGTTCTAGACGAACTGAATACAATTTATGTGGTAGGCTGTGAATGAGTCGAGCCCTTGTGTAGGTTGTTTCACTCCCTATTTATACTAGCTTTGGTCCTCCCCTTATCGCCATGGTGGGTTGCCACATAGCCTGCATAAACAAAGAGGAAAGGGTCGTCCGTACCGCCGCGATGTGACTGGGCATGGACGTCCATGCCCATGCCTAGTAGGTATCTACTAGTCGCCCCTGTAGCCATGCACCGGGTTGGTGGCGCCTCTCCGGCCCTTGTAGCTAACCATAGCGGGTAGGCATACCTCACCAGGGCGCAAAGTCAGAAGGTGGACATATCTCATCCCAACCGGTAGCTGATGCCGATCACTGTAGCATGGTAGTGCGCATTTAGTGCCTCTGTCAAACAGATTCTCTAGTTTCCTTTGCGGAGAAGGAAACGCGAGAGGTATTGCTTCTCAGGCGCCGCTCCGAGTAGCGCTTGTCGGGGCCCAAAGCCCCGCCAAGCAAGAAATGGTCCTTCACGAAGCAAGCTAGCGCGACGTAGCTTATCGGGTGCCACTGTCTTGGCCCTATCTCCGTCAGCCCATGGTACCCTGGTTTCCATTGGGCCGACAACCTCTATTTTTTGTAATGCCAAGAATTGGAGCCCTTCTTGAGACCCCCCATGAGGATGTTTGTACCGTCATTGATGAAGAGGAACTGCATGGCAAGTCTAGGTCCCCCGCGTGTGACGTGCGAGGAAGGAGACAACATTAAGGCAACCGACATGGTTGATCTTATCAGTGTCGAAGTCAATGGCCTCCTTCAGCGAGAGCTTGTCACCCCATGCACCCGCCTTGCAACGACCATCATGACTAGGTCCAGCAACGTCCTGTAATTCATGTCAACGAAGTCAGGAGCCCTGGCACGCGACAAAGCATTCACATGGTGCATCCATGGTCTATGCCTGGGCGCTCTCAACGCGTCGTGTTGTCATCGGCTGATTTGAACGACGTCAACAAAGGAAATAAGATTGTGAAGCAAACTGGGAAGGAGTTCATCATGGACAAAGTGGACGACCCTCTATGGTGAAGTCAAGAGGCTCGGGTTCCAATGGAGAGATGACGAAGGGGCTCATGCATGCGGCATGGCAAGCCGAGCAGGTGGCGCCAACATAGCAGGGTGGTGGTAGGTGAGGCACTAGTTCTCCATTGAAACGATGGATCGATCGACGACTGCTACCAAAGAGAGATCGGCCGAACGTGACCGTGTGATTGTCTGCGATTGTCTGTGGACGGGTGCACTACAAACAGTAAGGGCTTATCATTGGCGCCGACAATGATAAGCCACCTATCATAATGCACATGTGCTATTACTGAAATTTCATGGCTTGAGATCAATGATTTTTTTATGATAAAAATAACATTTCTCACAAAAATATAATGCATGAACCCTATGTGAGTTTGTGTTGAACTCCTACGAGCGAGTTAATTACCACGCTAGTTCCAAACTAAATAGAACATGCATGTACCAAAGTAGCATGCATGCCTGGTGCGAGTTTATCGGTGGTCTGAGAGGCCTATTTCCCCTCTCGTCCTTTCCCTCCCATCCATCCTCCTCTCCCTCGCATCCGACGCTATTTATGGTTAGGTTCTTGCCATTCTCCACTTCTCCTTTTTTCTCTCACTAGACAGAAATATAGTCATCATTAGGAGATCCCATCCGGTTGATTGCATCTTTTTTCATTCAACAAGTGAGCAATCACTCCATTCGACCTGGTTTTCAAGTCGAGACGGTATGTATGTCAATCATGTTGTATACATTGGCCAAGAATTGTGCATATGTTTTTGTAACACTGAGAACAGGATTTACTCCTTCCTCTGAGGGATAGGCTGTTCATTTGCCAAAGTATCTATTTGTTATCACATCACTTCTCTAGGAATTTGCACAAATGTTTTGTGTTTGTATGAAATCTGTACGAATCTGTCGAACTGTTTAGAGCTGGAGGCATGTGCATCTGTTGCAGATCGCCCGGCACCCGCAAAAGCCGTTGACCGGCACCATGTGGCTGTGCAGGGACGCGGCCGATCTATGAGATGGACGGCCAGGATGGCGCCCAGACTGGCGTGAGGCGAGCCGTTAGCTAACCGGTCTTCCCCACCGCCGCCGCCCCACGTCGCGCCACGCGCCTGATTCCCACTCGGACCTGCCCGACGATCGACCTGCTCCGATCGGATCGGCTCGGCGAGCGGCGGCGAGCGATCGAGGTGGGGATTGGGAATGGAGGTGGCGCCGGATCTGAGCGCCGTGTCGGCGCTGGCGCTGCAGGTGGACCTCCTACAGCTGCCGCCGGAGATCCCCGCGCCGGGGGCGCCCGCGCTGCGCGGCGTCCTCGACCACCTCTTCGCGCACTGGCTCTCCCTCCCCGACACCGTCGCGCTGGTCAGCTGCCTGGCCCAGAAGGCCAAGGCCAACGGCGCGGGCTTCGCCGGGGGCGCCATGTTGCCGTCCATGATGATGCAGGGGGGCGCCAACGTGCCGCCGCTCTCGCCGAGGTCGCCCCGCCTCTCTAGGAAGCCCAGCGGGGTCGGCGGACACTCCAACCGTTGCGCGTCCCCGCTCCGGCCGGCCACCGCGCGCGCCGTCAAGGAGGTCATTCCACAGGTACACATACGCATGCTCGCCGTCGACCCATCAACCTGTCAGCACCATTCTTTTTTCAGCAAGCTAATCGAAATCGTCCATGTCGCTTGACAGTTCTATTTCCGAGATGGACGCCCGCTGCCATACGAGCAGAAGAGGCAATGCATATCTATAGTCGAGCAGCTCTTCGCCGGGCACTCCAATGGTCTTCGGATTCAAGGTGCGTGAAATGCAAAGTGTCTTCAGGATTATTTTGCCAAATATGAAATGAATGGATCTTTTGGATGCAATTTTAATTAGAAATCACTGGTGTAAAGACGAGTAGTTTCATTTGGACCTTGTGGTTTTCATCTGATCAAATCGGTGCTCAAGTTTGAAGTTTGTCATCTGGATTAGCTTTATAAGCATAACCAGCTTAAATTGTCAATTATCATGATCATATCAGATTGTGCGTGAGCATATCAACTAACCATCTATGTCCTGTGCTTTTATTTATTTTTGTCTGTTTTTTCCACAATAGAATTTCGGATGGTTACCAGGGAGCTCTGCAAACTACCGTCGTTCTTTACCACTGTTCTTTTTGGAAAGATCGATAAGGATAACACTGAATTTGTCTCAAGGTAGTTGATCACTTGATCACTTGGGATTCACGGAACCCACAAATGTTGAACCTTACATTATGGTATTTCTTCCAGGGATGCCTTTATGGATTTCTGGGTGAATAGCAATATGATGACTATGGACAGTGCAACCCAAGTATTTACGATTTTGAAGCAACCAGATCATGATTACCTCACAAAGGTATGTATGCTTTACAGAACAAAAGCATGCAGTTAAGGACTCCATAAATGGATGCTGATTCTGTTTCATGATTGATGCCATTGGTAATAATCTAGGAAGATTTCAAACCAGTTCTTCGAGACCTTTTGGACAACCATCCTGGCCTGGAATTCTTAAAGAGCACGCCGGAATTTCAGGAAAGATATGGTAAGCCTATATATGTCCTTCTGTGACCATTTCAATCAAATATTGAATGTCATACAGTATTTTCTTCTACTTATACAACATTGTTTGTCAGCTGAGACTGTCGTATATAGGATATTTTATTGCTTGAATCGAATTGGAAATGGCCTTCTCAGTCTGAGGGAGCTGAAACGTGGAAATCTGCTTGATTCGCTGCGGCATGCTGATGATGAAGAGGATATCAATAAAGTTTTAAGGTGGCACATTTAAACACAAATTTTTACACCGCTTTTTGCTTCTGTCTCTTTTGTACGAAAAAAATATTTCCTCTACAACTTGTGAGACACCAATCATTTCTCGTTTTCTGTAGGTATTTCTCATATGAGCATTTCTATGTGATATACTGCAAGTTCTGGGAACTCGATACGGACCACGATTTCTTTATTGACAAAGAAAATCTTATTAAGTATGGAAACCATGCGTTGACATATAGGATTGTAGATAGAATTTTCTCGGAGGTTGGTATTTGTTTCGCTCTACCATTTTCAGATCATTCAAGTTTCTGCACTTCTACTTTATTTTTTACATGCAGCGATTCTTTACAATTACATCCATACTGACAGTTTTTAATTGATACACAATAGGTTCCCAGGAAATTTACCAGCAAGATTCCAGGGAAAATGTGTTACGAAGATTTTGTTCATTTTATTTTGTCTGAAGAGGATAAATCATCAGAACCAAGCCAAGATTATTGGTAGGTCCAGCTTTTGTTTTTTCTGACACTTGCTTTATTCTTCAGTTAAGCAATGCTCCAACTATTTTGAGCAGCACTGTAATGTTTCGTATTGTCACGCAAATTATTGTGCATTACCTAAAATCTAAGCCAGTGTGAGCTTACCAATCACCAATAATGTTATGATTCTCATGTCTATGCCTCTTTTATAAACAAGTTTCTCTAGAGCACTATTAGATCTTTCTTTCAGAGATTAGACTTTTGCAAAGCCGATAAACCGTGGATCAGATGATGTTTTATTAGAGTAGGTCTTTGTAGCTTTGTTCTAAAAAAAAGACCAAAGGGGGAAGGGCCCCTCAGCTTTTTCTCTAAGAACCGAGGAACTCGGATGCATATTTGCCCTTGTTGGTTTCTCCCTTGTATCTAAACCCTTGGTCTGACACTGACTGGTTTCATTCTCAATCTAAGCTAAGCAGAATTCTTTACTTGCTCAGTCTGTCAAATGATTTGTTGGCTACAAATCACACAAGGGATTGAAAAATGATTATGTGGTTTGTGAAGACGTTCATTGAAATTTTCCTTAACATGGGTATTCGGAAAAGCAAATCTACTCCTGAGATCATAGGAAGTCTGCCTCAGGAGAAACATCCTGACTAGGAGATCTTCAAGGGGATTTCTTGCAATAGCTCTCATCATTTGTTTTTTACACACCCTTCATCATGCTAGATTACTTTAAATGGTTGTGTGATTTAATTTGAGATGTTTTTATGTTGCATATTCTAGAAACTCATATTTATGTTTCCATTATTCTCTTGTCAGGTTTAAATGTATAGATTTGGATGGCAACGGCATACTCACACACATTGAACTACAGTACTTTTTTGAGGAGCAACTTCATCGCATGGAATGCATGGCCCAGGAACCTGTACTGTTTGAGGACATATTGTGTCAACTAGTTGATATGATAGGACCAGAGGTCTGCATACCTTTCCTATTTTTGTGCAGTTCCTAAGATCCTGTACATTTTTAAGCTGATATGTGTGTTGCTTTTTCAGGATGATACCTTTTTTACCATAAAAGACTTCCGGAGGTGCAAATTGTCCGGGCATTTCTTCAATGTTCTCTTCAACCTCAACAAGTTCATGGCTTTTGAATCTAGAGACCCATTCCTCATTCGCCAGGTGAGTCAAGTTTTCACAAGTATTCTACATCCAACGAGTGCTGATATTTTTGGTCCTCCATGGTGCTAACATTATGTTCTTTCTCCTAATGTAACTGCAGATGCGTGAAGAGCCATCCTTGACCGACTGGGATCGTTTTGCTCGGAGAGAATATATAAGATTGGCAATGGAAGAAGATGGTGAAGATGCTTCCAATGCAAGTGGAGATGTTTGGGACGAGTCACTTGAATCTCCGTTCTAAATTGAAGGCGTGAAGGAACGGTGGCAACACACATCAGAGCATTAACTTACAGCCCTAATAATATCAAAATGAGTGTGTTATGGTGTGAAGTATTGTGCAAAAGTTTGATATATTATCTCTAGAGAAACTACAGCTGAGGCAGTTGTCCACTCGTTGGCATTATCTAAAGTTTGACATAGTTTCTCGCAGAGTGCCAATCGAATCTAAAGACAGATACTTCCATCCAATTTGTCGCAGAGTGCCAGTTTTGATTAGTGACAGTGAGTTTCAGGGGCAACTGCTTTCATGATTAAATGGATTTGGCCAAGTTATTCATGGCAGCGAGCGGTCGCAGGGCACCTTGTGGTTATTCTGAAGCCCCAACCTGTGATCAGGTGGCAAGCAAGGAAGTGCCATATGTTCGAATTGTGCATTGGCTCTGGCTGGAACCACAACGTACTTTTATCAGTGTTGGTCAGACATATGTTGTCATTTTTCAATAAGGTCACCCTCATCAAGAGCAGTCGCGCTCGTGTATTCTGTATCTATGTTTAGTTTGTAGTTACATGAACAAATGAGTTGTATTGCACAGTTTTTTTTTTTGAAGCAAATATTGCACAGGATTACTATTTGTTATTCTAATACAGAAGTGCTTAAGAGCTGGCACTTGCCAGACCAGTACTGTACAACTATCAGCTCTGAATCTTTGAGAGCAAATATACAATCAAGGGATAATTTGAACCAGTTTTGTTCTGAATTGCTGTGCATTTATGCAGAAAGATAGGCCAGGAGGCAAACCTATGCTGAATTGATGTGCAGTAAAGATAGACCAGGAGGCAAATATTTTCTATGGTCTTGGCAAAAGCAGTGTCACCCAGCAGTGGGCAAATCAACAGATGCTTTGACCATTTTTATTTTCTTTGCAGATGAGGGGATTAGCATGAAAGGCTGCTTAACTAGCACCTTCGTCTTTTGCTTTAATTGATTAATAAGTTAAGCAAAGCTTTTGTCAGACCAGGCAATCTGCATGTAAAGATATTTGCATCAGTGGTGCATTTTGAGGGAGAGGGACAGAGGAGACAAGGACACTGGCCCTGAGTGGCTGAGCTGCTGAGCTTACCTTGGGTATGTATGATCATGCCTTTCCTCTCCTTGATGCACCAATTATTGACTCCAGAAAGAAAAACAAAAGGCTGTGCTCTTGGCCATCTTTTGAAGCAAAACAAAAGAGCAGAAAGAAGCAATCAAGTATTCAATCATCTTTCCTACAACGGTGGAGAGTATTGTAAGCAGCGATGTCATATAAAATCTTGAACAGCAACACACCAGCTAAAGAAAATGAACATAAAGGTCGAGGATTATATCTGTATTACGCGCTTTACAAAAAAATGTGCTAATTAATTGCTTCTTTAGCTGCAATTATCATAATAAGGATCACGATTACATTCGACTTTGATGGTGCACACGAGATCATATGTAATTAAGCACGTCCATGCAAAGAGAAAACTAACATCAAAACACCGGCTAGAAAAATGGACATAAAGACTAAGGATTAAATATTTATTGTGTGCTTGATGGTCCATCATTTTATTCGACTTCGATGGTGCGTCGTGATCTTTTTTTTTAAAGACTGATCCATCACGATCTTATCAGCGGTTGAGGGACTCTTTGGTTAAAAGGATTTTCAAAGAAAATTTGGAGGATTTCATTCCTTAGGCATTTTTCCTATAGAGCATGTTTGATTGGTAGGATTGGAGACCATATTTTTTTCTCTATGGCCTACTTTGTATGCAATCCCGTAAGGAAATTTCCATGTGAGTTTTACTCCGAAGTTTAACCTCATGGGAAATTTCATTTGTTTCTGGGACAACCATCGCATGTACCTAATTGGTTAATCTTGTAGGAAAATTCATGCATTTTTCCCTGGTGCAAGCAAACAGCTTCTATTACTCCCTCCGATCTATATTACTAAAGTTGTACTCAATGTGCGTCAATTAATATGGATCGGAGGGAGTACAAATTTATCACTTGTTTTCAATTCCTTTAGGATTCAATATGCCATGACATCCTAGTCACATGTTTTTACTGTTCCTTTGGTTTTTGGAATGGGTTAATTAGATAAATGCCACTCCAATTATGGCGATTCATAAAAATGCCACTGCAATTTCCAAACTTTGAAAAATGCCACTGCAATTTTTGCAAACATTGAAAAACGCCACTGCAGACTTCGAAAAATGCCACTGGAAATGGCATGAATGGCATTTTTCAAAGTTTGAAAATTGCAGTGGCATTTCTCGGAATCGCCAAATTTGGAGTGGCATTTATCAAATTAACCCCCGAATCCTGCAAACCAAACAGCTCTGATTGTTCATTCCATACCCATGGGTTTAAAACGACCCGCTTTTTTCGCCGGTGCATCGATATGCAAGGCCTAGGTGTTTTAACAGGAAAAAAAGTTCATTCCATCCCTGCTTACAATCCATAAACCAACTTGAAATAGGCTTAATAAAACACAACACATATTACAATCCATAAACCATGCGTTACACAAGGCCATTCTTATCTGCAGACCGCAGTGCCGTGGCACAAAGCTTTCTTCTTCGTTGGGACTCTTCCTTGGCGCCACACATCACTTGTTGTTGCCCAAACGTGTTAAATACTACTCAACTTGCAATTGTAGCAAAGGTATAGAGAGATAGGTTCATGTAAAGTCCAAACCACTACTACCTATTATTGTGATTAATCAAAAGGCACTTAGCACACAAAATCACATCTCTATCCTTTATTAATCAATTGTATATAGCTAAATGATTGTTCTGATTGCGCGGTAGCATAGACACTGGCGTCATCAGAACAAAAGAAAGCACCTTTCGTCAAGCTTTTATGCCAAAGTTTGCTAATTAATGGTCTCTAGTTTTCTCACGCAAGATACTTAGCCGTGTAGGGGAAGGAGATGTGAACGTGCCGACTAGGACCTGGCCAACGCAAAGGGGTAATTCAGAAGTGCAAGAAGAGGCACGTAAGGAAAATAAGTTTGGGACCTACTCCCTCTGTTCCAACATAGATGACTCAACTTTATACTAACTTCAGTATAAAGTTGAGTCTTCTAGTTTGGAACGGAGGGAGTAATATTTTTTCGAAAAACACTCTAAATGTATATGTTCAAGTCCTTTGTATGCTTGTAAATCTGGAGAATGTAGTTTGTTTTACTGCGATGCGTGTGTAAGAAAAAACTAATTTAGCGCTCTAAACACACTCTTCTATGGACTTTATTTTTGTCGGGAGCGCAAAAGTGACCGTTCTTATATGAACCATATGAATATGTACATACATTCTTTTTTATAATTTTATGATATGTTGTAAGTATACTTAAACAAAAACTGTTCATGACCGTTGTACTTACACCTAAGAAACATTTACCTATTCTATAGCCGACAAGGCAAGCAGGCAAGTAAGTATTGCAGCGTGAGTGGAACCTCCCACTTCCCTTTTCAAGGTGAGCATGCCAAGAATGGATTTGGAGCAGCCATCGGCCTCCGCACTGATTGAGATCCAGTGACATATGCCCAGGAACACAAATATACGCTGATTTGTTTAGTACTCCCGGAAGCGGATTTGTAGCACCAAGATGCTTCACACTCCTATACGAACATTAAATACAAAATATACCGAAAAAATTGGAAAAAAAATTAGATATCAAACCTGGGTTCCCGATCTACCCCGCGTGAATTTTTGTGAAAAAAATACCAGGAAACGTATTCGTGGCAAAAAAGACAAAAAATTCCTACGTATAGAAAAAAAGGGTTTGGTTGGATTTTTGTTCGGACAATATTTCCTTTGCCACGGATATGTTTCCGGATATATTTTTTACGAAATTTCACACGGGAGTAGATTGATAAGCCAGGTTTGATATCCCCAATTTTTAGTTTTTTTTTGAATTTTTTGATATTTTCTATGTTTAATATTAGGGGTGTGGAGCACCCATGAGCTCCTGCGTATTTTTCTAGTACCCCTCCATTCCACAATATAGTGCGCTCACGTTTTTTGAGATTCAACTTTGATCAATAATACATCAATCATTTTACTGAGAAATTATACCTTTGAAAATTTCTTTTGAATACGAATACAAAGATATCTGTCATGCTCCCGCCGCAGTCGCCCATATTGGTTAAATTTATGGTCAAACTTAAATCTCGAAAAGTATGGGCGCAGTGGAGGGAGTATTGGTCATTACCAGGTATTGCTCTATGATTTTTTAGCCCATCAATCACCTTTATCCCACGCATGCATGCTTTTGTCAGAGCTTGCATATTCCACCCACCCCACCATGCTAGTTTTTCTTTCCCATGTTTTTTCATTTGACTTTCATTGTTGAACCTGTTATATTTTTTGAACTGAAAGTCCAATTTATGTTCTGTTTGCATATTTGTGCTCCTTACTACAAGGACTTTCAAACAAGGCCATTCTTGAATACATTTTGATAAGTTTTTAGACTTTCGAAGTTTCCGAAAGTATTTATGTATCTGAGAGTGGTCTTGTTTCAAAGTCATCGTCGCAAGAAACACAAAATATGCACACAAAACATAAATTAGACTCTCACTTCAAAAGATATAATAGACTCAAAATTGAAAGTGAAATGAAAAGGCATGGAAGAGAAAAAACTAGCATGGCATGGCGCAATGGGTAGAGCACATACATGGGATAAAGGTGGGCTATCACAGAGAATGCGGACCTCATGGCCTCGTTCTCTGAGGAGGAGGTCCGGACTGCCATCAAGGGCATGAATCCGATGTCCGCGCCGGCCCTGACGGCCTCCCGGTCAAGTTCTTCCAGACCTTCTGGAACGTCATTAGGAAGGAGGTGATGGCCCTCTTTGAGGAGTTCTATGTTGGCACCATCGACCTCCACCGCCTTAATTATGGGATCATCACACTAATCCCCAAGGTCACCGGCGCTTCGGACATCCCCCAGTTCCGTCCTATCACAGTGATCAACGCGATCTTCCGCATCCTAGCAAAGGGGTACGCTAATAGGGTGACCCCTTTGGCCGATCGCATTACCCACCCCGACCAGTCGACATTCATCCAAGGCCAATATATCCTCAATGGGGTCCTAGTCTTTCAGGAGGTCCTCCATGAGGTCCGATCCAAACACCTCAAGGCCGTCTTCCTGAAAATTGACTTCCACAAAGCCTATGACACGGTCAGTTGGTCCTTCCTTCGGGAAGTGTTGCTCCAAAAAGGGTTCAACGACCGTTGGGTCACCCGGATCATGCAGATGGTCTCGTCCAAACAAACCACGGTTAACATCAATGGTGAGATCGGCCCCTACTTCCCCATCTTAAGTGGGGTTAGGCAGGGCAACCCCTTCTCCCATTTCCCATTCAACATGGTGGTCGATGCATTGGCTACTATCCGTGACAAGGCTAAAGCTGCAGGCCACATCCACGGTGTAGTGTCGCATCTTGTGGAGGGAAGTGGTGTGTCCCTCCTTCAGTATGCCGACGATACCATCATTATGGTGGAGGGCTCCACATCCGATATCACGAACCTGAAATTCCTCCTACTCTGCTTTCAGCAAATGTCTGGCCTCAAAATCAACTTCGATAAGAGCGAAGTGATGGTGATGGGCTACTGCCCACTGAGAGCCAGAATATCACTGACCGCCTCAATTGTCAGCTGGGCTCCTTCCCCACCACCTACCCGAGGATTCCCATTAGTGACTCTCGGCTCTCCGTGGCGGACCTGAGGCCTATGGTGCTCAAGCTCCAACACCGTATTGAGCCTTGGTAGGGTAGATGGCTTTCTAAGGCAGCATAGACGATCCTCATCAACTCCTCCTTGTCCAGCCTGCTCATGTTCATCATGAACTTCTATAGCCTGCTCGAAATGCTCCGTCATGGGATCGGCAAAGTCTAGGCTAGATTTTTCTGGGCGGGCGAAGGTGGTAAACAGTAGTACCCTATGGTTCGCTGGCCGGACATCTAGAAGCCGCGTGACCAGGGTGGCCTCAGGATCATGTCCTCCCAATGCATGAATATTGCCCTCCTGACACGCTAGCTCTGGCGGATCGCTAATGGGGAGGGTAGACTTTGGCTCCATATCATCTGTAACAAATACCTACGTGGCCAGCCGCTTGCCTTCTGCCAGAGATCTGGTGGCTCCCAGTTCTGGCAGTCCTTCATCCAGTTGCTCCCGGTCCTCCGCATAGGGACCTCCATCACGGTCAGATCCGGGACATTCACCCTGTTCTGGTTCTACTGGTGGGTTGGGGATGCCCCTTTCACGGCCCGCATTCCAGACTTGTTCTCCATCACAGTGGAACCATGCATCTCCGTCGAGGCGACACTTATTGACTTAGGGTGCCTCACGTTTCGGCGGCCATTTGGGCCTCCAGACCTAACCACCTGGCACAAGCTCCTTGAGATTACCGCCCTTCACGAGCCGGACCTAGAGCAGGCAAACAATTGCATCTCGTGGCACCTAGAGCCCTCGGGCAAATTCTCCATGAAGTCTCTCTACCAAGCCATCGCTGCCACTCCTGCACCGAAGCCCCTTGAGTTAATCTGGTCGCTCAGACTTCCTCTAAGGATCAGGATCTTTCTGTGGCAATGGATCCGCGTCCGTGTCCCGTTCAGTGTGGAGGTGCTTAAGCAGAATGGCCCGGGGGATGGGATCTGTCCCCTATGTGGGATAGAAGAAGACTCGAACCACATCTTGTTTTTGTGTGTGTCCGCCCAGTTCCTCTGGAGCTTCCTAATACGTCTCCAACGTATCTATAATTTTTTATTGTCCCATGCTATTATAGTATCAATCTTGGATGTTTATTATGCAATTATATATCATTTTTGGGACTAGCCTATTAACCTAGTTCCTAGTGCCAGTTGCTGTTTTTTGCTTGTTTTTGGCTTTTCAGAAAATCAGTACCAAACGGAGTCCAAACGCTACACAACTTTTTGACGATTTTTTCTGGACCAGAAGGGACCCTAGAAGCTTCAAGAGAAGACCTGAAGAGTCACGAGGGGGTGACAAGCCTGGCAGGTGCATCCCGCAGGGGGGAGGGGGCAGGCTTGTGGGCCCCTCGTGGCACCTCTTGACCTAATTCCATCTCTATAAATTCCCAAATATTCCCCACACATCAAAGATCCACCCAAAATACTTTTTCCACCGCCGCAAGTTTCTGTTCTTCATAGATCCCATCTGGAGACCTTTTCCGGTACTCTGTCGGAGCGGGAATCGATTATGGAGGGCCTCTAAATCAACCTTGCTGCCCTTCCGATGATGTGTGAGTAGTTTACCACAGACCTACGGGTCCATAGCTAGTAGCTAGATGGCTTCATCTCTCTCTTTGATCTTCAGTACAATGTTTTCCTCGATGTTCTTGGAGGTCTATTAAATGTAATCCTTTTTTGTAGTATGTTTGTCGGGATCCAATGAATTGTGGGTTTATGATCAGATTATTCATGAATATTATTTGAGTCTTCTCTGAACTCTTTTATGCATGATTGTTATAGCCTTGTATTTCCCTCCATTCTATCTGTTTGGTTTGGCCAACTAGATTGACTTATCTTGCAATGGGAGAGGTGCTGGGTTCGATCTTGTGTTGCTCAATCCCAGTGATAGAAAGGGATATGGCACGTTGAAAGGATTGATATGGTTGACTAGAGGGGGGGGTGAATAGGCAACTAACAATTTTTAAGCTTTTCTTTACCAATTTAAATTTTGCAACAAAATAGGTTGTCTAGATATGCAACTAGGTGAGCAACCTATATGATGCAAATACAACTAGCACATAAGTAAGCAATGGAAACAACACAAGTAGGCTTGCAAGAGTAAAGGCACGAAGTAACCAAGAGTGGAGCCGGTGGAGACGAGGATGTGTTACCGAAGTTCCTTCCTTTTAAGGGGAAGTACGTCTTCGTTAGAGCGATGTGGAGGCACAATGCTCCCCAAGAAGCCACTAGGGCCACCGTATTCTCCTCACGCCCTCACACAATGCGAGATGCCGTGATTCCACTATTGGTGCCCTTGAAGGCGGCGACCGAACCTTTACAAACAAGGTTGGGGCTATCTCCACAACAACTGGAGGCTCCCAACAACACCACGAAGCTTCACCACAACGGAGTATGGCTTCGAGGTGACCTCAACCGTCTAGGGTGCTCAAACACCCAAGAGTAACAAGATACGCTAGGGATAAGAGAGGGAATCAAATTTCTCTTGGTGGAAGTGTAGATCGGGGCCTTCTCAACTAATCCCGAGCAAATCAACAAGTTTGATTGGCTAGGGAGAGAGATCGGGCAAAAATGGAGCTTGGAGCAACAATGGAGCTTTGGGGGAAAGAGGTGGGTCAACTTTGGGGAAGAAGACCCCTTTATATAGTGGGGAAATCAATCCAACCGTTACCCCACTGTACATCCCCGCACAGAGCGGTACTACCGCTAGGGCAGGGCTGTACTACCGCTGAGAGCGGTACTACCGCTCCCTACCCAGCGGTACTACCACGCTAACGAGGAAGACAGGGCCCTGGCCCCAGAGCGGTACTGATGAGGACATGACTACCTTGGATATGACTAAATATATTGCATACATGTATATTTGTGAGGTGATTTCTAATGCAAACTATGCAATAATTTATTTATGTCATCCAGGACAAAAATACTTCACAAACTTTTGTGCCATGCCTAATTGCAGGTGTATGGGACATTTGTACAATACACATATGAAGATAAGGGAGAAAGAGATGTTTACTTGCTGTTCAAAAAGTTCTCTCACGTCACTTTTGGCCCAAGACAAGATAGAGTCCAAGTCTCTCACGCTCTGGATTCAGATTCGGATTGCACAGACATACCTGACTCAAAACACTAACAACTTTTTCATACAGACTCCGAATTGGGTGATTCTTTTTTTGTTGAAAAGTAGATTTCATGCTCTTTCCAACACAATTGGAATGACCTTAAAATCCGTCCAGAGCGCTGAGTTATGGACGAAACAATCTGACGCTGCAGCAGAATCCGAGTCAAACTACAAGTCCAAAGGTGTTACGTCACCTCCACTTGGGCCCATGAGCCTTGTATGACCTAGGGTTGGTTTTAGGATGCCTTGGGACGTTCTCTCACCTCCTTGGCCGCCACCCCTTGCTCCTATATAAGTAGATCCATCTAGTAGCTTTTTTCTTGGGATTTGTTTAGTTAAAAGTTAGCCATTGCAACTTCGTGTACTTCGTTTGTGTCCAACGACCAGACCAAGACCGCTTACGGATTCCCACCTTTATCAATACTTCATATATACTCGCAATATTTATATTGCTTTTATCATATTCTTACTTGTTCTTCGATTGCTTGCAGGAATAGACCTTCGTGGTCAGGTTGATTGTGCTCCGACGTGGTCAATAACCTCTCGGAGTTGGTTTAGTGATTGCTAAGGCGCATTGTCATGCATGTTTGTAGTCGGATCGTCAAAGTCATCTTCACCAAATCGATAGTTATTATCTCATCGAAAGATCGGGGCCCTCGCCTCTATCAAGTGGTATCAGTTTTCAGGTTGCTCGGTGAGAATTTCCAGTTTTTTCTAGATTAGATTTATTTTCTTACCTATTGTCCAAGAAAAAGCCACAAAACAAAAGTTAGATCTATTCATACTTTGTCCTAGCCAGACTGAGCCTTTGCAATTTTTCTTTTCATTGTTTGTATTATTGAATTATCGGTTGCATCGCCGTGTCGAGTTGCTGGTCTTAGTGTCTAGTTCCTTTAGAGTTTCGAGTTCTGTTCACATTAGTCACGCCGCTGCTGCATCATTATCCCATCCGCTGTCCACCATCCCATCCACCAATTTTCACCACGTGCTACGCGCTGTTCATTGTCATAATCATAGTTGAGGTCACTCACATCTTCGCCTGATCCAATCTGCATCTTATCTAGTTTGTCTTGGAAAGAGGGAGAAAAAGAAGATAGAGAAAAAAAAGAGAGAAAAAAGGAAAGAAAAAAAAAAGAAAAAGAGATAGAAGAAAAAGAAAAAAAAGCGTGAGAAAAAAAAGAGAGAAGAAAAAAAATCGGATCTATCTACAATCAATCTCGTACCTGAATTCGGATTGGAATCTGTTTTATGCACTGTTCAGTAAAACAGGTGTATCTTCCTCATACGAAGTCCGTTTTGGCTCCGTGAGTACTCAAATTGAAGCTAGCGACGAGCCGCATCTAAATAGTTGCAGAAGCTAGTTCAATATTTGACACCTCAAAATCGGCTTATAAATAGGTCTTTTTGCGCTCCGAAGTTCGTGAACACAGCTTGTTCCGATTTTTCAGGCCAGTTTTAGAATTTTTTGACTCTTCATATTAACTCGGAATTGAGTGATTCTTTTTACATTGGAAAGCTTGAGTTAGTAGCATTCTTTGAAAGAATTTATTAAAAAATTGGCTCAAACTTTTCAAGAGGAAATTTAGAGAGAGAATTGTTGTATATCCTGCTTGGCAGTTGTTTTTCATCATTATCTTCATTGCCGTTGTGATCTTCACTTATATCTTGCTGTCAAGAGCTACTTAGTATCCTTCATTGATGCTAGTTGTGTTACGCCGTGACCTCATTAGTGTTCTAGGCTCGCGTCTCTAGTCCGGTCTAGCCTAGGACCAGCATAGTATCGTCGTTGAACGTTTATTCAACATTGCATCTTTGAATTGATTATTGCTAAATTTTTTGCTACCATATATAGCCAACCCAGCTCCACATATTTCTACAGCGTGTATATGTATGTTCCCTTGGCAATCGCTTTACACAATCTTCAGAGTTATTTGACACCGCTGGTTGCCTGTCACCACCTGCCGCATGGTAAGAACTTGTAAGATATTGATATTTGCTTTACTGTGAGCACTTTACAACCACATCCTAGTAGTGCATAGGAACATTATTCTCGAATTTTGTTTCTTGTTTCTACTAATCATGACAAGTTTCGGAGATAGAAGTTCTTGGACGACAGACACATTTTCACCATCACGAGAGTTGGGACAACACACACAAGCACATGGTCAGGTTATCTCTTTACCGTCATTTGAGGGTAGATTTAATCCTGCTATTTATCTAGCTTGGGAGCTTGAAGTAGAACAAGTTTTTCGTCACCATGACTTTTCTGAACTTGAGAGAGTACGAGCTGCCACTAGAGCATTTACTGGTTTTGCTTCTGTTTGGTGGAGTGTGCATTGTAAGAGAAACATTGATAACCAACCCACAACTTGGAAACATTTGAAAGATGTAATGAGACAACAATTTTTCCCTCCTTACCATCATCGTGAATTGCTTCGCAAATTTGAACAATTTAAACAAGGCAACAACACTGTGCATGCTTACTACCAAGAGTTCAAATCTTATATGCATCATTGTGACATAGAAGAATCTGAGGATGATACAATGAATAGATTTTTTGGTGGTTTGAACCATGATATTCAGGCAAGATTTCAGTATATTCCTCGTTGCATTACTGGTATGTATGTTCGTGCTTCTACCTTTGAGATACAGTTACAGGAGGATGCATTGGGTGACTACAACAACTACTATTCCAGTTCATGCTCACCACCGTTGGTTGGTTCCTCCACCGTTGCACCTACTAGAGCAGCCCCACCTCGGATTGTGAGCGCGACATCATCTCAAGAGTATGGTGCATTGTCTATGTCTGTACCTACATCAGCTACGTCTTTGCGACAAGGTAACAGTAAATGTATTGATGATATAACTTCACATGAGAATTATGCATCCCTAGTTAACTTGAATGCATCATCTGTTGAGTTACCTGGTGATTTGAGCACAGCACCTATTTTAGAGAATCTTGATACTGTCATGAATGCGTCATGTGATCAAACAACTGAAATACCAACAATTTTGAGTGCACCCATTGAATTAACTGTTGATGTAAAAGAATCAATGTTTAATCATTTTGATATGACCTCTAATCTTGGTGATGATTCTGTGTTAAATGACTTATTGCATGTTTTCTTATTTAAGCATGTTGTAGCATGTAAATTTGATGCAAGTAAGGTTTATTCACCAATGTTGGGATGGTTTAATGATGAATATTGTCAATCTTTTGATATGAATAAGAGCTTCACTTATATGTGCAAACTGAGTTGCAATATTTTCATGCCTTATACTTATGATAATATTTTGGCTTTATATTTTATGATCTATGAAAGTTACTCATGTATACATGTGTCATATGTGCAAAAATCGAGGGAAGTAAAAAATGGATGACATATACATATACAACATGTACACCTTGTCTCTTTTGTTAGCCACATTTCAGATTAAGCAACGCCGAGGACGGCTTTGTTTTCAAGAAAGGGAGGATGATGAGGACATGACTACCTTGGATATGACCAAATATATTATATACATGTATATTTGTGAGGTGATTTCTAATGCAAACTATGCAATAATTTATTTATGTCATCCAGGACAAAAATACTTCACAAACTTTTGTGCCATGCCTAATTGCAGGTGTATGGGACATTTGTACAATACACATATGAAGATAAGGGAGAAAGAGATGTTTACTTGCTGTTCAAAAAGTTCTCTCACGTTACTTTTGGCCCAAGACAAGATAGAGTCCAAGTCTCTCACGTTCTGGATTCAGATTCGGACTGCACAGACATACCTGACTCAAAACGCCAACAACTTTTTCATACAGACTCCGAATTGGGTGATTCTTTTTTTGTTGGAAAGTAGATTTCATGCTCTTTCCAACACAATTGGAATCACCTTAAAATCCGTCCAGAGCGCTGAGTTATGGACGAAATAATCTGACGCTGCAGCAGAATCTGAGTCAAACTACAAGTCCAAAGGTGTTACGTCACCTCCACTTGGGCCCATGAGCCTTGTATGACCTAGGGTTGGTTTTAGGATGCCTTGGGACGTTCTCCCACCTCCTTGGCCGCCACCCCTTGCTCCTATATAAGTAGATCCATCTAGTAGCTTTTTCCTTGGGATTTGTTTAGTTAAAAGTTAGCCATTGCAACTTCGTGTACTTCGTTTGTGTCCAACGACCAGACCAAGACCACTTACGGATCCCCACCTTTATCAATACTTCATATATACTCGCAATATTCAGATTGCTTTTATCATATCCTTACTTGTTCTTCGATTGCTTGCAGGAATAGACCTTCGTGGTCAGATTGATTGTGCTCCGGCGTGGTCAATAACCTCTCGGAGTTGGTTTAGCGATTGCTAAGGCGCATCGTCATGCACGTTTGTAGTCGGATCGTCAAAGTCATCTTCACCAAATCGATAGTTATTATCTCATCGAAAGATCGGGGCCCTCGCCTCTATCAGGTACTATCGCGGGAGTAAGAGCGGTACTACCGCTTGGAGCGGTACTACCGCCATTACTACCGCTCCTAGTATCGCAAAACCCGACACGAGAAACACCAGTCTTGAATCGAGGCGGTAGTAGCGCGGAACAACTGCGGTACTACGGCCGAAGCCCGCAAGCGGTACTACCGCTCTGCGGAACGGTACTACCGCTTCGTGGAGTGGTACTACCGCTGGAGAGCTTCGGCGGTACTACCGCTGTTGACCGTGGTACTACCACTGGGACAGAACGGAGCAGGTACGAAAGAAAAGGTCAGCTCCAAAGATGCGGAAAGGACGACGGGTGTGATAAGGATGTGTACGTGTTGATTCCACCCAAGTCTTACCAAAGCGGATCCCCTCTTGATAGTACGGTGACTCCTACGAAACTAGTCCACCAACAACGAAGCGAAGGAGCTACACCGTCTTGAATAAAACACCGAGGGGAGGTAATCGTCTCGTGCCAATGGATGAATCTCTAAAAGAACTTAACGCACACGATTAGTCCGCAAAAGCATTGTTATCAATAACTAAAACACTTGGGGATAAATATGCCTTTACACACATATTTGTATCATTGCCATTAAGGATTAAAAGATGGATTTTATCCATATTAATTGAGTTTACTTTGTCTACAACATGTCATCTTGCTTAAGGTGTTACTTTGTTCTTTATGAACTTAATACTCTAGATGCATGTTGAATAGCGGTCTATGTGTAGAGTAATAGTAGTAGATGCAGGAATGAGTTGGTCTACTTGTCTCGGACGTGATGCCTATATACATGATCATTGCCTTGAATATCGTTATTGTTGGGGAACGAAGCATGCAATTTCAAAAAAAAAATCCTACGCTCACGCAAGATTTATATAGGAGATGCATGGCAACGAGAGGTGGAGAGTGTGTCTACATACCCTCGTAGACCGAAAGCGGAAGCATTTGACAACGCGGTTGATGTAGTCAAACTTCTTCTTGTTCCGATCGATCAAGTACCGAACGTACTGTACCTCTGAGTTCTGCACACGTTCAGCTCGATGACATCCCTCAAACTTTTGATCCGGCAAAGTGTCGAGGAAGTAGATGAGTTCCATCAACACGCCGGTGTATGACGGTGATGGTGAAGTGATCCGTGCAGCGCTTCGCTTAAGCACTACGAGAATATGACCGAAGGTGTAATCTGTGGAGGGAGGCGCCGCACACGGCTAACAGATGTTGTTGTGTGTTCTAGGCGCCTCCCCCTCATATATATATATATATATATAGTGTTATTATTCATCACCCAGGGTGCAGAATATGTTATTCTTCACCCGAGGTAATCTTATGATCGCTTCCCAAATAAATTACATTTAGAATATAAATAGTTACATGCATATTGATTCAATATGTAAAATTTGGTATAAAAAATAAAAGTATAGGTTATAAGACCAGAAAAATCACATTTTATATATGTTTTCACTATGTTTTTACATTCGTAATTTTACGTAACATAAAATAATTTTTACGGCGGGTACATACTTTCTTACGTTCTTTTTTTTATGTATGAAATAAGACAAAATTAACGAAACGTAAAAATATGGTGCATTGATGTCAAAATAGAGAGGGGTGAAGAATAACTATTCCTCACCCAGAGTGACAAATAGCGCGACTCTATATATATATATATATATATATATATATATATATATATATATATATATATATATAGGTGGGAGGGAGAGGGAGCAGCCAAGGGGGGCGCCCCAAGTAGGCAAAATCCTACTCGGGGTTCCTCCCCAATTCGACCCCCCTTTCCTTTTTCACCAGAGGGGGAAGGAAAGAGGTGGGAGGAGGGAAGGAAGGGAGAGGCCGAATCCCTCCCCTTCCTTCTCTCTTCCCTTCTTTCCTTTCTCCTCTGGTGCGGCCCATATGAGGGGCGCAGCAGCCCCTCTTGGCCCATTAGGCCCATATCTTTGTCGGGTGTGTGCCCGTACCCCTTCCCCTCTTTGCTCTAGTGCTTCACTTATATTTTTTAGAGCACAACGCTGGTTATATTTTAAATAAATAGTTGCACTCTCATGCTTCACTTATATTATATTAAGAGTTTGATAAATAGTAATGGCAATTTGCACGGGTTATGAATTTGGTCCTAATATGATAGGTATTCAAGAGGGATATAATAGAAACTTTCATATAGATCACTGAATATGATAAGTTTGATTCCTTTTGGCGATATAAAATGATAATATGTGGGAGGTACTAGTGAATGATTGTGGTTTAGTAAGAATATTGGTTTTAAGGTTTGTGATTCCCAAAGTATGCACATATAGTCTCTCGTTATGCTAAGAAGTTGGAGCATGATTTATTATTGAGTGTCTTCCTTTGCGTGAAGGTCGGGCGCGCGCGATGGTTAACTCCTACCAACCTCCCCCTAGGAACATGCGTAGTAGTACTTTGCTTCGAGGGCTAATAAATTTTATTAATAAGTATATGAGTTCTTTATGACTAAGGTGTGTCCATGGATTATACACACTCTCACCTTCTCGCCATGTGCTAGCCTCTTCGGTACCGTGCATTGCCCTCTCTCACCTCGAGATGTGGTGAAAACTTCGCCGGTGGATCCAAACCCCGTGATATGATACACTCTATCACACATAAGCCTCCTTATATCTTCCTAAAAACATCCACCATACCTACCTATTATGGCATTTCCATAGTCATTGTCAGGGGTTTGGTACGACATATGCCAAAGGATGGCTAATCATGGTGGGAGCTAGTAAGACACCGTCGGTGCCTGGAAACGGGATAAGGCGTAAACATGTACGCCGACGCATCTTACCCAGGTCCGGGGCTCTCCTAGGAGATAACACCCCTATTCCTGCTCTGCGGGGTCTCTACATGATCACTAGATCAACAAGTAGCTACAAGCTTGCTCCTTGAGTTGCCTGGCTAGAGGAGGGAGAAGGGAAAGGCTAGCTCTACTCCTCTCTCTACGTGTGTGTATTCTCCAAGAGGCTGAACCCTTTGCGTGGGTGCCCTGGCGGGTTTATATAGGCCTAACCCTAGGGGTACAATGGTAATCCGGCTAGGTGTAGGCTCGGGCCGTAAGTGTCTATGGTCGCCGGCTTCTTCGCCAGCTACTGGGGCCCACCGCCTGGTGGGTCCCGCCGGCTGCCGGGCTCTCGGCCGACAGGTAGGGCCCACCGCTTGTAGGTCATGTCGACTGCTCATCACTGTATCCCTGCCTCTGATGACGAGGGCTTGGTCGGGGAGAGCGTGGCTATAGTACCGCCGCCTGGTGGGCGTTCACTAGAGCCACACCCCGTCGAATCTGGTTAATGGCGCATAAACTTCAAGGGAAGAGGAGGGCCGGCTACTGGGAGTCAGCCTCCCCCTATGCCAACTGGTCAGGGCTTGCCGTCTTCTGGCATCTCACAGACAAATAGGGCCCGCCGCCTGCGAGCCGTACCGACAGCCCGTCGTGGGAGTATGGCTGCCTCTGCCACAGATGATGTCATGGGTGTTGGGAAACGTAGTAATTTCAAAAAAATTCCTACGCACACACAAGATCATGGTGATGCATAGCAACGAGAAGGGAGAGTGTTGTCTACATACCCTTGTAGACCTTAAGCGGAAGCGTTAGCACAACGCGGTTGATGTAGTCGTACGTCTTCACGGCCCGACCGATCAAGCACCGAAACTACGGCACCTCCGAGTTCTAGCACACGTTCAGCTCGATGACGTCCCTCAAACTCCGATCCAGCCGAGTGTCGAGGGAGAGTTCCGTCAGCACGACGGCGTGGTGACGATCTTGATGTTCTACCGTCGCAGGGCTTCGCCTAAGCACCGCTACGATATTATCGAGGTGGACTATGGTGGAGGGGGGAACCGCACACGGCTAAGAGATCCAAGGGATCAATTGTTGTGTCTTTGGTGCTAGCCCTGCCCCTCTATTTATATGTTGAGCCCCGGGGTCGAAACTTGGAGCAAAAGCCTCCTCAAAGTCGGTTTTGCCCGAAAGGCTAGAGTCCCACTCGGACTCCAGGACCAAATGCCACAATTCTTGGCGTCTGGCCCAGACGCCATGGGCCTCGGCGTTTGGCCCAGGGCCAGACGCCAGGGTCTGCGGCGTTTGGCCCCCTGGCCTCCGCAAAACTCCTTTTGCACCGACCTAAAGCCTCATGGGCTTGACCCTTTGGCCTAACCATATCATCCAATATATGAATCTTTACGTCTCGACCATTTCGAGACTCCTCGTCATGTCCCCGATCTCATCCGGGACTCCGAACTCCTTCGGTACATCAAAACATGTAAACTCATAATATAACTGTCATCGAAACCTTAAGCGTGCGGACCCTACGGGTTCGAGAACAATGTAGACATGACCGAAACACATTTCCGGTCAATAACCAATAGCGGAACCTGGATGCTCATATTGGCTCCCACATATTCTACGAAGATCTTTATCGGTCAGACCGCATAACAACGTACGTTGTTCCCTTTGTCATCGGTATGTTATTTCCCCGAGATTCGATCGTCGGTATCTCAATACCTAGTTCAATCTCGTTACCGGCAAGTCTCTTTACTCGTTACGTAATGCATCATCCCGTAACTAACTCATTAGCTACATTTCTTGCAAGGCTTATAGTGATGTGCATTACCGAGAGGGCCCGGAGATACCTCTCCGACAATCGGAGTGACAAAACCTAATCTCGAAATACGCCAACCCAACATGTACCTTCGGAGACACCTGTAGAGCTCCTTTATAATCACCCAGTTATGTTGTGACGTTTGGTAGCACACAAAGTGTTCCTCCGGTAAACGAGAGTTGCATAATCTCATAGTTACAGGAACATGTATAAGTCATGAAGAAAGCAATAGCAACATACTAAATGATCAAGTGCTAAGCTAACGGAATGGGTCAAGTCAATCACATCATTCTCCTAATGATGTGATCCCGTTAATCAAATGACAACTCATGTCTATGGTTAGGAAACTTAACCATCTTTGATTAACGAGCTAGTCAAGTAGAGGCATACTAGTGACACTATGTTTGTCTATGTATTCACACATGTATTATGTTTCCGGTTAATACAATTCTAGCATGAATAATAAACATTTATCATGAAATAAGGAAATAAATAATAACTTTATTATTGCCTCTAGGGCATATTTCCTTCAGTCTCCCACTTGCACTAGAGTCAATAATCTAGTTCACATCGCCATGTGATTTAACACCGATATTCATATCTGTATATGATTAACACCCATAGTTCACATCGTCATGTGACCAACACCCAAAGGGTTTACTAGAGTCAGTAATCTAGTTCACATCGCTATGTGATTAACACCCAAAGAGTACTAAGGTGTGATCATGTTTTGCTTGTGAGATAATTTTAGTCAACGGGTCTGTCACATTCAGATCCGTAAGTATTTTGCAAATTTCTATGTCTACAATGCTCTACACGGAGCTACTCTAGCTAATTGCTCCCACTTTCAATATGTATCTAGACCGAGACTTAGAGTCATCTAGATTAGTGTCAAAACTTGCATTGACGTAACTCTTTACGACGAACCTTTTATCACTTGCATAATCGAGAAACATATCCTTATTCCACTAAGGATAATTTTGACCGTTGTCCATTGATCTACTCCTAGATCACTATTGCACTCCCTTACCAAGCTTAGTGGTAGGGTATGCAATAGATCTAGTACACAGCATGGCATACTTTATAGAACCTATGGCTGATGCATAGGGAATGACTTTCATTCTCTTTCTATCTTCTACCGTGGTCGGGTTTTGAGTCTTACTCAATCTCACACCTTGTAACACAGGCAAGAACTCTTTCTTTGACTGTTCCATTTTGAACTACTTCAAAATCTTGTCAAGGTATGTATTCATTGAAAAACTTATCAAGCGTCCTGATCTATCTCTATAGATCTTGATGCTCAATATGTAAGCAGCTTCACCGAGGTCTTTCTTTGAAAAACTCCTTTCAAACACACCTTTATGCTTTGCAGAATAATTCTACATTATTTCCGATCAACAATATGTCATTCACATATACTTATCAGAAAGGCTGTAGTGCTCCCACTCACTTTCTTGTAAATACAGGCCTTTCCAAAAGTCTGTATAAAACCATATGCTTTGATCAACTCATCAAAGCGTATATTCCAACTCCGAGATGCTTGCACCAGTCCATTGATGGATCGCTGGAGCTTGCACATTTTTGTTAGCACCCTTAGGATTGACAAAACCTTATGGTTGTATCATATACAACTCTTCTTTAATAAATCCATTAAGGAATGCAGTTTTGACATCCTTTTGCCAGATTTCATAAAATGTGGCAATTGCTAACATGATTCGGACAGACTTAAGCATCGATACGAGTGAGAAAATCTCATTGTATTCAACACCTTGAACTTATCGAAAACCTTTTTGCGACAAGTCGAGCTTTGTAGATAGTAACACTACTATCAGCATCTGTCTTCCTCTTGAAGATCCATTTATTTTCTATGGCTTGTCGATCATCCAACAAGTCCACCAAAGTCCATACTTTGTTCTCATATATGGATCATATCTCAGATTTTATGGCCTCAAGCCATTTCGTGGAATCTGGGCTCATCATCGCTTCCTCATAGTTCGTAGGTTCATCATGGTCTAGTAACATGACTTCCAGAATAGGATTACCGTAGCACACTGGTGCGGACCGTACTCTGGAAGACCTACGAGGTTCTGTAGTAACTTGATCTGAAGTTTCATGATCATCATCATTAGCTTCCTCACTAATTGGTGTAGCAATCACTGGAACTGATTTCTGTGATGAACCACTTTCCAATTCGGGAGAAGGTGCAATTACCTTATCAAGCTCTACTTTCCTCCCACTCACTTCTTTTGAGAGAAACTTCTTCTCTAGAAAGGATCCATCTTAGCAACGAATAACTTGCCTTTGGATCTGTGATAGAAGGTGTACCCAATAGTTACCTTTGGCTATTCTATGAAGACGCACTTCTCCAATTTGGGTTCGATCTTATCAGGTTGAAACTTTTTCACATAAGCATCGCAGCCCCAAACTTTAAGAAACGACAAATTTTGGTTTCTCGCCAAACCACAGTTCATAAGGCGTCGTCTCAACGGATTTTGATGGTGCCCTATTTAAAGTGAATACAGCTGTCTCTAATGCATAACCCCAAAATGATAGTGGTAAATCGGTAAGAGACATCATAGATTGCACTATATCCAATAAAGTACGGTTATGACGTTCAGGCACACCATAACGCTGTGGTGTTCCATGTGGCGTGAGCTGTGAAACTATTCCACATTGTTTTATATGAAGGCCAAACTCGTAACTCAAATATTCTTCTCCACGATCAGATCGTAGAAACTTTATTTTCTTGTTACGATGATTCTTCACTTCACTCTGAAATTCTTTGAACTTTTCAAATGTTTCAGACTTGTGTTTCATTAAGTAGATATACTCGTATCTGCTCAAATCATCTTGTGAAGGTCAGAAAATAACGATACCTACCACGAGCATCAACACTCATTAGACCGCATACATCGGTATGTATTATTTCCAACAAGTCAGTATCTCGTTCATTGTTCCGAAGAACGGAGTTTCAGTCATCTTGCCCAAAAGGCATGGTTCGCAAGCATCAAATGATTCATAACCAAGTGATTCCAAAAACCCATCAGCATGGAGTTTCTTCATGCGCTTTACACCGATATGACCCAAACGGCAGTGCCACAAATAAGTTGCACTATCATTATTAACTTTGCATCTTTTGGCATCAATATTATGAATATGTGTATCACTACGATCGAGATCCAACAAACTATTTTCATTGGGTGTATGACCATTGAAGGTTTTATTCATTTAAACAGAACAACAATTATTCTCTGATTTTAAATGAATAACCATATTGCAATAAACATGATCAAATCATATTCATGCTCAACGCAAATGCCAAATAACACTTATTTAGGTTCTACACTAATCCCGAAAGTATAGGGAGTGTACGATGATGATCATATCAATCTTGGAACTACTTCCAACACACATCGTCACCTCACCCTCAACTAGTTTCTATTTATTATGCAACTCCCGTTTTGAGTTACTACTCTTAGCAACTGAACCAGTATCAAATACCAAGGGGTTGCTATAAACACTAGTAAAGTACACATCAATAACTTGTATATCAAATATACCTATGTTCACTTTGCCATCCTTCTTATCCGCCAAATACTTGGGGTAGTTCCACTTCCAGTGACCAGTCCCTTTGCAGTATAATCACTTAGTCTTAGGCTTAGGTCCAGACTTGGGCTTCTTAACTTGGGCAGCAACTTGCTTGCTGTTCTTCTTGAAGTTCCCCTTCTTCCCTTTGCCCTTTTTCTTGAAACTAGTGATCTTGTCCACCATCAACACTTTGATGTTTTTCTTTGATTTCTACCTTCGCCGATTTTTGCATCGCGAAGAGCTTGGGAATTGTTTTCATCATCCTTTGCATATTATAGTTCATCACGAAGTTCTACTAACTTGGTGGTGGTGACTAGAGAATTCTGTCAATCACTATCTTATCTGGAAGATTAACTCCCACTTGATTCAAGCGATTGTAGAACCCAGACAATCTGAGCACATGCTCACTAGTTGAGTGATTCTCCTCCATCTTTTAGCTGTAGAACTTGTTGGAGACTTCATATCTCTCAACTCGGGTATTTGCTTGAAATATTAACTTCAACTCCTGGAACATCTCATATGGTCCATGACGTTCAAAACGTATTTGAAGTCCCGATTCGAAGCCATAAAGCATGGTGCACAAAACTATCAAGTAGTCATCATATTGAGCTAGCCAAATGTTCATAACGTCTGCATCTGCTCCTGCAATAGGTCCGTCACCTAGCGGTGCATCAAGGACATAATTCTTCTGTGCAACAATGAGGGTAAACCTCAGATCACGGATCCAATCCGCATCATTGCTACTAACATCTTTCAACATAGTTTTCTCTAGGAACATATCAAAATAAACATATGAAAGCAACAACGCGAGCTATTGATCTACAACATAATTTGCAAAATACTACCAGGACTAAGTTCATGATAAATTTATGTTCAATTAATCATATTACTTAAGAACTCCCACTTAGAAAGACATCCCTCTAATCCTCTAAGTGATCACGTGATCCATATCAACTACACCATGTCCGATCGTCACGTGAGATGGAGTAGTTTCAACTCACTCTGTGTGTTCGGTTTATTTGGTTTGCATGGTTCGGTTTATACGGTTTTTTGGTTTGTACGGTATTAATACTTCAGTTTATACGGTATGATATTAAAATACGGTTCGGTTTCGGTATATACCAAATTATTTCGGTATGGTTTCGATATATACCATAATAACCAAAGTTGATGCGAATTTGAAAATGACATACTATATTTTACAAACTTATAAATTCAAAGACATATTTTTTAAATACAAATGGTATATAACTTTATATAAGTATATATGCATGCCTCAATTCATGCCTTGAAAGGTTATGGATGACGTGGTTAGCATTTTTGCAAGAGAAAAATTGCTACGTTACAAGAAAAAATGGATGTTCTTTGCAGGAAATTTTATTCTTATACAAGAAAAATGACTACTCGTATCGTTGTTTGCCTCAAGATATATATATTTTTATTTCGGTTTATTCGGTTAACCATTCGGTTTTTCGGTATATACCATAAAAACCGAAATTGAAAACGGTATGAAAAGTTCATACCATATCGAAACCAGAAACCATAAAAATCGTGAATTCGGTTCGGTTCGGTTTATTTTCGGTATGGTTTTTTGGTTCGGTTTTAAAATGCACAGAGTGAGTTTCAACGGTGAACATCAATATGTTGATCATATCTACTATATGATTCATGCTCGACCTTTTGGTCTCCGTGTTCCGAGGCCATATCTGTTATATGCTAGGCTCGTCAAGTTTAACCTGAGTATTCCGCGTGTGCAACTGTTTTGCACCCGTTGTATTTTAACGTAGAGCCTATCACACCCGATCATCACGTGGTGTCTCAGCACGAAGAACTTTCGCAACGGTGCATACCCAGGGAGAACACTTCTTGATAATTTTAGTGAGAGATCATCTTAAAATGCTACCCTCAATCAAAGCAAGATAAGATGCATAAAGGATAAACATCACATGCAATCAATATAAGTGATATGATATGGCCATCATCATCTTGTGCTTATGATCTCCATCTCCGAAGCACCGTCGTGATCACCATCGTCACCGGCGCGACACCTTGATCTCCATCGTAGCATCGTTGTCGTTACGCCATCTATTGCTTCTACGACTATCGCTACCGCTTAGTGATAAAGTAAAGCAATTACATGGCGTTTGCATTTCATACAATAAAGCGACAACCATATGGCTCCTGCCAGTTGCAGATAACTTTGGTTACAAAACATGATCATCTCATACAATAAAATATAGCATCACGTCTTGACCATATCACATCACAACATGCCCTGCAAAAACAAGTTAGACGTCCTCTACTTTGTTGTTGCAAATTTTACATGGCTGCTACGGGCTTAGCAAGAACCGTTCTTACCTACGCATGAAAACCACAATGATAGTTCGTCAAGTTAGTGTTGTTTTAACCTTCGCAAGGACCGGGCGTAGCCACACTCGGTTCAACTAAAGTGAGAGAGACAGACACCCGCCAATCACCTTTAAGCACGAGTGCTCGTAACGGTGAAACCAGTCTCGCGTAAGCGTACGCGTAATGTCGGTCCGGGCCGCTTCATCTCACAATACCGCTGAACCAAAGTATGACATGCTGGTAAGCAGTATGACTTGTATCGCCCACAACTCACTTGTGTTCTACTCGTGCGTATGACATCTACGCATAAAACCTGGCTCAGATGCCACTGCTGGGGAACGTAGTAATTTCAAAAAATTTCCTACGCACACACAAGATCATGGTGATGCATAGCAACGAGAGGGGAGAGTGTTGTCTACATACCCTTGTAGACCTTAAGCGGAAGCGTTAGCACAACGCGGTTGATGTAGTCGTACGTCTTCACGGCCCAACCGATCAAGCACCGAAACTACGGCACCTCTAAGTTCTAGCACACGTTCAGCTCAATGACGTCCCTCGAACTCCGATCCAGCCGAGTGTCGAGGGAGAGTTCCGTCAGCACGACGGCGTGGTGACGATCTTGATGTTCTACCGTCGCAGGGCTTCGCCTAAGCACCGCTACAATATTATCGAGGTGGACTATGGTGGAGGGGGGAACCGCACACGGCTAAGAGATCCAAGGGATCAATTGTTGTGTCTTTGGTGCTAGCCCTGCCCCTCTATTTATATGTTGAGCCCCGGGGTCGAAACTTGGAGCAAAAGCCTCCTCAAAGTCGGTTTTGCCCGAAAGGCTAGAGTCCCACTCGGACTCCAGGACCAAACGCCATAATTCTTGGCGTCTGGCCCAGACGCCATGGGCCTCGGCGTTTGGCCCAGGGCCAGACGCCAGGGTCTGCGGCGTTTGGCCCCCTGGCCTCCGCAAAACTCCTTTTGCACCGACCTAAAGCCTCATGGGCTTGACCCCTTGGCCTAACCATATCATCCAATATATGAATCTTTACGTCTCGACCATTTCGAGACTCCTCGTCATGTCCCCGATCTCATCCGGGACTCCGAATTCCTTCGGTACATCAAAACATGTAAACTCATAATATAACTGTCATCGAAACCTTAAGCGTGCGGACCCTACGGGTTCGAGAACAATGTAGACATGACCGAAACACATTTCCGGTCAATAACCAATAGCGGAACCTGGATGCTCATATTGGCTCCCACATATTCTACGAAGATCTTTATCAGTCAGACCGCATAACAACATACGTTGTTCCCTTTGTCATCGGTATGTTACTTGCCTGAGATTCGATCGTCGGTATCTCAATACCTAGTTCAATCTCGTTACCGGCAATTCTCTTTACTCGTTGCGTAATGCATCATCCCGTAACTAACTCATTAGCTACATTGCTTGCAAGGCTTATAGTGATGTGCATTATCGAGAGGGCCCGGAGATACCTCTCCGACAATCGGAGTGACAAAACCTAATCTCGAAATACGCCAACCCAACATGTACCTTCGGAGACACCTGTAGAGCTCCTTTATAATCATCCAGTTACGTTGTGATGTTTGGTAGCACACAAAGTGTTCCTCCGGTAAACGGGAGTTGCATAATCTCATAGTTACAGGAACATATATAAGTCATGAAGAAAGCAATAGCAACATACTAAACGATCAAGTGCTAAGCTAACGGAATGGGTCAAGTCAATCACATCATTCTCCTAATGATGTGATCCCGTTAATTAAATGACAACTCATGTCTATGGTTAGGAAACTTAACCATCTTTGATTAACGAGCTAGTCAAGTAGAGGCATACTAGTGACACTATGCTTGTCTATGTATTCACACATGTATTATGTTTCCGCTTAACACAATTCTAGCATGAATAATAAACATTTATCATGAAATAAGGAAATAAATAATAACTTTATTATTGCCTCTAGGGCATATTTCCTTCAATGGGCAGCGTGGCAACAGTGCCGCGCCGGGCTAGGGATGGCCGCCCGGTACGCTGCACTGTGGCCACGTCCGCCCCTGGATTCGGGGGTGGCAGGCTGTACTGTAGCCACGCCTCGTCTCGTCATTGTTATGTGGGTGCGAACTTTGAGGGTGCGAGGGTGGGCCGTCTGCTAGGAGTCGACCGCTCTGGCAGCGGCCTGCTAGGAGTCGGCCCGCGCCGGAGCCGCTCTTTGGGCCTTGCCGTCTTCCTGCAGCCGGCTGTTTGGACCAGCCGGCCATAAAAAGGCGGTCCCTTGTCTTTGATGCTTGAGGGGCGCAGCCGGCCCCGATGTCTTGAAATATCATGGGAAGCGGATAGGGCTACCCGTGGTTATTTACTCCGACAGTCATTCCGAGATATATTGCCATGCAACTTCCACCGTTCCATTTTTTATGATACACATCATCATTGTCATATTACTTTGCATGATCATATAGCTAACATAGTATTTGTGGCTCAACCACCGTTCATCATTTTTTATACATGTTACGTTAGATCATTGCACATCCTAATACACCGCGAGAGGCATTCATATAGAGTCATATTTTGTTCTAGTATCGAATTGTAATTTTGAGTTGTAAGTCAATAGAAGTGTGATGATCATCATTATTCATTATTAGAGCATTGTCCCAAGTGAGGAAAATAGATAGGATAAAAAGAGCTCATAAAAAAGGAAAAAAATAGACCAACAAAAAAGAGAGAGAAAATAAAAAAATATGGGAGAAAAGGAGAGAAGGGGCAATGTTACTATCCTTTTCCGCACTTGCGCTTCAAGGTAGCACCATGTTTTTCATATAGAGAGTCTCCTATGGTTTCACTTTCATATAACTAGTGAGAATTTTCCATTATAGAACTTGGCTTGTATATTCCAATGATGGGCTTCCTCAAATGCCCGAGGTCTTCATGAGCAAGCAAGTTGGATGTACACCCATTTTGTTTTATTTTTGAGCTTTCATACACTTATAGCTCTTAGTGCATCTGTTGCATGGCAATCCCTATTCCTTGCATTGACATCAATCGATGGGCATCTCCATAGCTCGTTGATTAGCCTCGTCGATGTGAGACTTTCTCCTTTTTGTCTTCTCCATATTAATCTCTACCACCGTATTATATTCCATCCATAGTGTTATATCCATGGCTTGCGCTCATGTATTGCGTGAGGGTTAAAAAAGCTGAAGCGAGTTAAAAATATGAACCAATTGCTTGGTTGACACCGGGGTAGTGCATGATTTATACTTTGTGTTAAGAAGATGGAGCATGACAAGACTATATGATTTTGTAGGGAGGGTTCTTTAGCATTGATATTTTGAAAGGCATGATTGTTTGTTGGTATGCCTAAGTATTGATGTCTTTATGAAAAATTGTAGACTATTGCTTTGAATCATTCGGATCTTAATATTCATGCCACAAATGGGATTACGTGATGAATATGATATGTAGCATTCCACATCAAAAATTCTTCTTTTATCATTTACCTACTCGAGGACGAGCAGGAATTAAGCTTAGGGATGCTGATACGTATCAAACGTATCTACAATTTTTGATTGTTCCATGGTATTATAGTATCATTCTTGGATGTTTATTATGCAGTTATATGCAATTATATACCATTTTTGGAGACTAACATATTAACCTAGTGCCCAGAGCCAATTGCTGTTTTTTTTGCTTGTTTTTGACTTTTCAGAAAATCAGTACCAAACGAAGTCCAAATGCTATGAAACTTTTTGACAATTTTTTCTGGACCAGAAGGAACCGTAGAAGCTTCGGGAGAAGATCCGAGGAGTCACGAGGGAGCAACAAGCCTGTCAGGCGCGCCGGGGGGGGGGGGCAGGCTTATGGGCCCCTCGTGGCACCTCTTGACCTAATTTCAGTTCTATAATTCATAATATTCCCCATACATGATCATTGCTTGAATATCGTTATAACTATGCGATTTTCTATCAATTGCCTACCGTGTGCCATGTTCAAGAGGGAAGTCTCTAGTGAAAACTATGACCCCCGAGTCTATATTTATTATATATTAAAATCCAAAAAATACCTTGCCGCAATTTATTTACCGTTATTTTATTTTGTGTTTTTGTTTGTCTATCTATCACTACGGGTTTGATCCTTGCAATTGACCGCCAAGGGGTTGACAACCTCTTGTTTACGTTTGGTGCAAGTATTTGTTATTTTGTGTGTAGGTGTTGTTCACGAGGTCTTGCATGGTTCTCCTACTGGATTGATACCATTGGTTCTTAACAGAGAGAAATACTTATCTCCATTATACTGCATCATCCTCTCCTATTCGAGGAAATCCCAACGCAACCCACAAGTAGCACTTCCTCCGCGAGGTCGTTGGTGGTCATTGGTGTAACACCAACTCCTCAAACCTCTTCGCCGAGATTCAGGCCTCCCCTTCAACGGGCCGCCACATTAGGTGGTTGACTATTGGGGTCCTAGCATGGACGCTTTGGACGGTTCGAAATAAGCTCGTGATCCAGCGTGTGCCTCTTCGATGTGACGCGGTGTACAAAATGTGTGGCTATTTGCGGCTTTGGCGGCCGCTTAGCCACCACCGGGACCAGGACGCCATCAACATCATCATTGCTGACCTTTGTGTGATAGCTCTCCGCTTGGCGTCACCGCTCCCTCCTCCACCACCTGAGCGGGATTAACTTCTTCGCTTGCGATGCTACCCCCTTTTGTTTTCTATTTCAGGGCTTGTTGAGTTGTGCCCTGAGCAGAACCCTCTCGTACTTTGTGTCGTGCTACCTTGTGTGTGTGTGTGTGTGGACTCTTCTTGAACTTTGTGGCTGTGGTGGTTTGCTTTATATATAAAGCAGGGCGAAAGACTTTTTCAGTAATTAAGGGCTAAGGCACGCACCCGGCCTTTCAAGTGACGACACAAATCTATGGCCCACAAAATGCGTGTGCAGGCCACAGCGTGCCCCTGTGAATTTCTCCAAGCATAAAAAACATATAAACATACATACTAGCCTATCAAATAAAAGTAACCAAATCAAACAAAGAGGTAAAACTAAACAACTGTTTTCGGTAAAAACACGTTCATTCAAAATATAGGAATTAAGCTTTTGTTCTCATGTAATTGATTATAAGTTCTCGCAATCCAAAAAGTTGTTAAAGTTACCTTGTAGTGGAGCAGACTAGTGCAAAATTCAGCTATAACTTCCCGCGTTAGTGACAACTACACGACAAGAAAAGGCTGGTGCTAAAATAGAGTGGTCAACAAGTCTCCTGATACAATCATTGCGTTTTTATTGACAGTGCAATAAGCTGTTTGCTAACCAATCAGTCTCAGTAACAAGGGTTACTTCTGCTCTAGGCACTTCTACTAATTTTCACGTAAAACCAAGTAAGGTAACCATTATCACTATCATGTAGGTAAAAACATAAAAATCTCTACTAACAAAGCCACTAGATGTGTGTCATATGTAAAATACTACTAGATGCGTGTCATGTGTAAAATAAAGATGATGTCGCATGTGAATGACTATGACTCCCGTGGAAATGGTTATGAAAGTCTGCTGCATTTATAAAAGTGGATAAAAAACACGGTGTTTTCCATGTGATTTGGCATGATGCTTATATTCATGGGGCACGACTACGGACGCTCCTAACTCACCGGCCTCCACAGCATGATGAGTTTGCAACCTAGGCCTCTTGTTACATGTCATTAGTTACACTGGGTGCCTCTATTTTTACACTGACATAGCCATTAGAGCCTAGCTGCGCGACATAAAAAAATAACAAGAGCACAAGCTACATCAATGAATATGTCGTGCACATTTTGTCAAGGACGAGGTATCCTTCGATTCGAAGGATTTTTGGAGGACTTGGGTCCTTAGGAAATTCCCCTACGTTGATCATTTGATCATAGGATTGAAATTATTAGGAATTTTTTCATAGGATCTGTTCTCACTCAATATTGGAGAAAAAATTCCGTCACTCAAAGCCCTTTGTAGAATTCCGGTACTTTTCATGTGCTATCACCACTCATTAATCCAAATTAATATATTTTTCTAATCATGGAGGATTCATAGGACGTGACACTCGACCCCGTGTTTTCCTATCCGTATATCTTCATAATCGTTTCAATTAAAGAGGCCGGATGGGTACATCTTGAATTTATCTATTGGGCAATTGGTCGGAATTTTGCGCAAAGACCGGGGGGGTTTGCGGCAAAGTTGTATGGGTTTAGGCAGGTTAGCCGTGAGTAATCGGCCATGGTAAAACAATGTACTTGGTGGTGGCTTCCATATCATTTCTTATATGAATATATGATACGCATGTCTTATGCGTATTCCAGAAAAATCTGTTGGGCGGCATCCGCCATGGGAGCCCCATAATCGCCCCCACGGTCGGACGTTGAACAAAGCGATCATGATCATGCAACTCTGTAATGCAATGCCATTCCACACATGTAACGAACGAGTATTTTGTTTACTGTGCGGGTTGCACCTGGAACAGAAAGAAGCGCTGTTACTTTCGACAGAATTTCTCAACGCAGAAAAGAAAAGGCGTTCTTCCTATCAACAAAGCCCGCCTTTCCTCGCGACGCCGACATGTCGACGACAGATTACGAATCAAGACGATGATTCTCAAACGTCCACGACGTTGAGCAAAAACAAAAACCAAATTTGCTCACGTCACCATACCAGCCACAACTTTAGAGCGCGCTCCGCTTTTCCCGCGGTTTATAAGCTGCGGGTCTCCGCTCGATCTCCCGCTCCATTCGTCCGGGCAAGAAACACACAAAAGAAAATCCACCAATAATTGCGAGCCTTGCGGCCTTCCGATCCCAAGCATGCAACGCCACGGCGCCGCCTGCAGCATTGCGTGCCACCCCGGCGCCGCCGGCGTGTTCATGCTGCCGCAGGTCTACGATCCTCGCGCTACGCATGGGCAGTACGACTTGGCCTCGCTGTCGGACATGGTGGCTCCATACACTGACTACAATGGCGGCAACCCCGCCGTCGGATGGGCGCCTCCGGAGGGTGACTCGGTGGACGATGACGGTCAGGCGGCGCGCCGCGGCAACGGCGACGAGAGGAAGACGAGGCGGCTGGCGTCGAACCGCGAGTCCGCGAGGCGGTCGCGGGTGAGGAAGCAGAGGCGGCTGGACGAGCTGTCGTCGCGGGCGGCGCGGCTCCGGGCGGCCAACCAGCGGCTCCTCGTGGAGCTCAACCGCGTGCTCGCCGAGCACGGCCGCGTGGCCCGCGAGAGCGCCCGGCTCCGGGAGGAGGCCTCCGAGCTGCGGGGGAGGCTCGACGGGATGGGGGTGGACGAGGCCGATGATGGTGCTCCGCAGAGCACAGAGGACACCGGCAATACGGCTTAGCCGTATACTAATAAGAGAAGAAAAAAATGCGCATGGGATCGATTCATGGCACGTAGCCAGGTGGACATAATACTAGTTCTAATGTGGCGACCAATTATATTTATTTTTATTCCTCGGTGAGGAAATGGAACTGCCCTTGGCTTCGGCATCTGTAGACGGCCGGTGTTGGAAGTTGGAACCGGGTGAGAGAGGGGTGTATAGAGCAGCACGAGCGACTTCAGCCATTGAGAATCTGCGCCGAGGCATATCGACTATCATAAACAAAATAAGCAAGAGCGGTTGCACAGCCTCCAGATCGGCCAGAATTCCGCAAGCAAGCATGGCGTGAGAAGCTCGCCTCTGTCGCCACCGCCGAGCACTCTTTCTTCACCCAACGCGGCGGCATCTGGACACGGTCACACACGCTGCCGTTCTGCACCAACCACCGGTACAGAACGAACAGGACAGCAAAAGAAAATGGCATAAATTTCGTTCTGAAACATCTTCGGCAACATTTTTTCTGCTACTTTCATAATGCATTATGCTGGGCTGCCACATGTACAAACTATTAAGCCTTCCTGAAAATGTGTTGCGGAATCCAATAGGACCTAAAGATGCGGAGTGGATGGTAGATGGAAAGTGGCAAGTCTACTTACTGACAATATGACACTTAGCAAACAAGCCACAGAACAATACTGAAGAACCACATCCCGAACACAAACACAGTACAATAGGACATCGTCGTATGCCCACGATTTTGTCAGGTACTGTATATTGGAGCATGAAGGATATCAGAATTAATGAATCGGGAAAGATAAATAGATGTTACTGGTTGGTAAATGCCCAACCCTGACCCCTGGACGCTAGAAGGTCCATTCATCATAGGTATGCTCCGGTGCCTTCTTTTGCTAAAGGCTAAAAAGGCTACATGTTTGATTGCTGTATACCAAAATGTGATGTGCAAATGGAGGTTGGACTCCTATTGATGATAATTTCCCTTGCAGATATAATTATGTAACAGAAATTTGTTCAGGCATAACCAGCGACCAGTTAAGTCAATTTCAGTAAAACACACACTGGAATTGTCTTTACAGGCAAACTATTAAGCCTTACTGGAAATTGTGTGGCGGAGTAGAAGCTAAAGGTGCAAAGTGGATAGTAGATGGAAAGTGGCGTATGTCACTGATCAAACAAGAAGCAATATTGAAATTTGAAATGCCTCATCTCGAACACAAACAACAGTAGAATAGGACATCGTCATATGCGCCAGTGTATTCTTTTCGTAAATGCCATGACAACACGTGCGCTATTGCTTTATATACTACTAAAATCTGATGTGCAAATGGGGCTTGGAGCTTGGAGTCAATACTGATGACAATTTCCCCTGCCGATATGTAACTATGTAAAAGAAAATGATCAAACCACATTGCCTAACAGACTGGTACCAATTTGTTCAAGGCATAAACAATGACCAGTTAGTCAATTTCAGTAAAACGCACAAAGGAAACAGTGATTTGGTTCCGTGCATACAGATTGTATGCTTCTAAAATTCTGCTCTCCTAAAGACTTCTTTTATGCTTCTACGGTTCACATGGGTCACCCCACAGAAAACCCAACCCTTGAATAGATTCAGATTTCGTATGCAAAAAGAGCATTGCTAACCTCAAATCCTGAATGTCAGATGATATTTTGATGCAAATAAGCAATCAAAGCAACTAGGAATTGCAGGACTATTGCATACTGGAACTATATGAATCACCTTGCCATATCCCACGCACAAATTTCACAAACATTCCAACCCTACCATGACAATGCAACCAAGAATTTAGCACTACAATGTCCAAGATCATACCTGCTGAGATGCACCCTGACGACCCACTGGTAAAAGAACCCTCAATTGATGTGACGGTCGCTGCCCAGACCCAGTATCATCGGTGGGGAGTTGATACCGGCACACAGGGCATGTGCTCCTCATGGCGAGCCATGGCAGGATGCAGTCGCCATGGAAGTAGTGCTTGCACGGGAGAAAGACAACGCGCTGCCCTGACGCGAATACATCCTTGCACACCGCGCAGCCGCACGTGGCCTCCTCCTCGCTGAGGATCATCTCCGGTAGGCCTTCCACTGCCTGGCGTGACGCAGGCCGCTTGAAGAATTCGTAGTCGTCTTCATAATCGGAATCGGTGGATATGGTATCGGAGTCGCTGTCTTCTACGCCCACTGCCATCCGGAAGGCCCCGGGCGACGGCGTCTGGTCGAACCCGCTGGGCGTGAGCCCCTCTCCGCCGCCGGCCTCCTCTACCTCGGAGTCGGAATGATCGGAGTCGGAGATGTCGGAAGCATCTGAAAAAAGGAAGCGGGAGACGAATAACTCCCCGCCGCGGAAGCCACCGCCGCCGCCGCCGGATAGCACCTCCGCACCGACATCTTCGTCATGGTTGGAGGGGTTCTCGCGGAAATCCTCGCTCTCCCCGTCGGGCTTGCCCTCGTCCTCATCGTCACACCGGTCGTCGCCGAATCCCCCGCCCTTCCCCTCGCATTCGTCGTCGTCGGATAACTGCTCGCCCTCGGCGTCCTCGTCGCATAACGACCCATCGCTCTCCCCTTCGTCGTCGTCGTGGCATAACGCTTCCTCGACCTCCCCTTCGTCTTCGTCGTCGACGACGACGACGTTGTCGCACGGGTCCCTGCAGATCTCCTCGACGTTGATGTCGTCGTCGTCCTCGTCGCAGGGGGCACCGCATGACCACTCGCCCTCGTCATCATCATCACAGCAGCAGCGATAGTCGCATGAGTCACCGCCGTCGCTATCGTCCTCGAACGGGTCGGCGCAGAACCCCTCGCCGTCGCTGTCGTCTGCCATGGATGGGGATGGAGGGGCGGCGCGGATGGGGTTCCGGTCTCAGACAACGTGGGGCACGAACGATCAGATCTGGTTTTTTTTGAGGGCTGTTTTTATTTTCGGCCCGGGGACCTGGTTGGAGTTGGGCCTTGAGAACTGGATCAGATCAGTGGTTGGGCCTGCCTCCTTGGGACGATTTGCAAGTTTTCACCTCTCGTTGGGTTGGCGAGTTGCTCAAAAAAAAAAGAGTTAGGGTTGGCGTTCCTCTCGACCACGCTAGGGTTCCGCCGTTGGGACCTCTCTTCCCAGCCACGCTCCAACCCGCGGGTATTGGGAATCCTTTTCCTCATGTTGTGTGACTTGGCAGAAGTCGGCTAGGGTTTTCTCCTCCCGCGGAAATACAACTTTCACGCGCAAGAAGATCATGGATGCGTTGGCATCTGGCTCGGGCTTCCCTGAGCGATGTCGAGAGGATGATGAAGGTGCTCGGCTCATGGAGGAGAATCTGCAGGACGTGGTGGGTTGACACCGATGAGCTTCCAAAGGAGGAAACAGGGTGGATGGTGATCACCCGTGTTCACACTGATAAACCATATAGCAAATACCGGTTCTTTAGGAATATAAGGGTTGCTTCGGATCTCGCACGAGAGGTTAAGTTTCGGCCTATCAATGACAATCTTTACACCTTGCAGTTCTCGTGTTTGTGAGATTGGGAACGGGTTATGGAGGAAGGGCCCTAGACAGTGGCGGAGCCAGCGCCCGGCGACCCTGGGCACTTGCCCGGGCTCGCTCGGTACGCTCCAGCTACGATGGCCCCGCTAAGTTGGCAAAACTCGTCAACACATCGTGCTTTTACCCGGGCAGTTGGGCTGGTTGTCTGATCAGCTAATGGGCTTCTTTTTCGTTCCGTAATTATGCGAGACTTGTATATCGGACGTGGGAGGCGTACTGGGCCATGGCCTGGTAAGCAGTCCGTTCGGCTGTTGTTTACTCCAGACGAAAAGGTCCACGATCTTTTTCTTAGAAAAAAAGAGGATGGTTGGTCGATCGCTCCACCTCCCCACGACCCCGCATGTTCCTCTGTTCGAGACGGCGGCACCATGGTTCGATCGGAGACGGAACGGCGGCGTATGGAGGCTGGCCTGGGCTGGGCGTGTGGCCAGCGATGGGCCGAGCCGGAGCTGATCCATCACAGGAACGGCTTGTTACATCATCGGCCAGTGGCTGCTTGGCCTGGGCTGGGCTTGTTACATCATCGGTCAAATTTTTTGGAAATTAATGGATTACCTGGTATTTCTTTGGAACCTGATTTTTTTTGCTACACATTTAGGTACTGTGAAATAAAATCCGTATGCATCTCTTAACACAAAATAACCCCTAGGCTGGTGGAGGTGCTTTCGAGGTCACATGATCAATTATCCGTCTTGCCAGCATACGCCCGCGCATTAGGGAAAGGATTACGGAGGTGTCAAACCCACGTATTAGGGAAAGGATTGACGTGTGTTGACCACTAGAATCCAAAGAGATTTGTGTATAAAAATGGTTAAATATTATATATTCTGCTTATAAATAAATTTGAAATTAAAAGTTTATTTAAATGCTTTTAGGCAAAAAAGCCAAAAAAATCGAGAATTTTCAAAAACCGGTTCTTTCGCCTCCTACAGAAAACCCGGCATCAAGAAAAAAATACTTGAGGCAAACACCCAAAATTTCCAGATTATACACTTAGGCTTAAACTTGCCTGAGCTTCACAAAATTTCTAGCTCCGCCCCTGGCCCTAGACCTTCAAAGGAAAGGTTGTGGTAATCGCTCACTATGATGGTTTTACTAGGCCATCAAGCATCCCGCTAAACAAGATTGACATATGGATTCAAATCCATGACCCGCCAGATGGCTTTTTCTCGTACATCAAGTCATCATCTACCACTATGGGAGAGTTTATTTATGCCGAGTCGATGTCTCATGATTTGGAAGGGAATTTCTTTAGGGTGTGTGTTAAGATTGGTGTGGAAAATCCTTTGGAAAACGCTATCTCTTTGGTGATCAAAAAGAAAAGGGAAATCTTTTATGTAAAATATGATAGATTACCAGATTGGTGTGTCGTCTGTGGAAAATTGGGACATATGTTCAAAGAAGGTGGCAATGGCATACCTCCCCCCCAAATGATCTCTGGTCTTCAAGGACCTCCACGCTTCATGGTTTTAGGGGGGCTTACAGAGGATCGGGCGAAGAAAGAGGATTGACTGGAGGAAGGGGAGCAGGTTGCTCGGGTCGTGGAGGGAGAGGTATGGTTGGAGGCTCATAGTTCCAGCAAAGCTACGGGGCTGAGGATATTGATGCCGAGGGTGCACTATTTGACGCCACGATGGAAGAAGTCGATGCTAACAAAAAGAGGGGAGTTGCCCATGAAGGAAATATGCCCTAGATGCAATAATAAAGTTATTATTTATTTCCTTATATCATGATAAATTTTTATCATTCATGCTAGAATTGTATTAACCGGAAACATAATACATGTGTGAATACATAGACAAACATAGTGTCACTAGTATGCCTCTACTTGACTAGCTCGTTGATCAAAGATGGTTGTGTTTCCTAGCCATAGACATGAATTGTCATTTGATTAACGGGATCACATCATTAGGAGAATGATGTGATTGACATGACCCATTCCGTTAGCTTAGCACTTGATCATTTAGTATGTTGCCATTGCTTTCTTCATGACTTATACATGTTCCTATGACTATGAGATTATGCAACTCCCGTTTACCGGAGGAACACTTTGTGTGCTACCAAACGTCACAACGTAACTGGGTGATTATAAATGAGCTCTACAAGTGTCTCCAAAGGTACATGTTGAGTTGGCGTATTTCGAGATTAGGATCTGTCACTCCGATTGTCGAAGAGGTATCTCTGGGCCCTCTTGGTAATGCACATCACTATAAGCCTTGCAAGCAATGTAGCTAATAAGTTAGTTGCGGGATGATGCATTACGTAACGAGTAAAGAGACTTGCCGCTAACGAGATTGAACTAGGTATTGAGATACCGACGATCGAATCTCGGGCAAGTAACATACCGATGACAAAAGGAATAACATATGTTGTTATGCGGTTTGACCGATAAAGATCTTCGTAGAATATGTAGGAGCCAATATGAGCATCCAGGTTCCGCTATTGGTTATTGACCGGAGATGTGTCTCGGTCATGTCTACATAGTTCTCGAACCCGCAGGGTCCACACGCTTAAAGTTCGGTGACGATCGGTATTATGAAGGCCAGTCTTCGAACGCCTTCTTTGGGGTTCCGAATAGATATCCTGTCCCAACGATGCACCATAATTCGGCTCCGCCCACTTGATATATCGACCCCTCATGAGAACGGGGTACGAGGTAGAATAATCTCTTCCATAGTGCAAAATGGGCCTCGACGCCCAAGAACATCTTGCAAAGGGCCACGAAGCCCGCGATGTGCAGGATGGAGGCAGGCGTAAGGTGGTGAAGCTGGAGCCCATAGAACTCCAGGAGCCCTCGGAGAAACGGATGTTGGGAAATCCGAGTCCTCTTATTAGATAAGGGACGAAGCATACCCGCTCTCCTTTGGAGGGATTGGGGATGCTCTCTGCCTGCTTTCCTCCCTTGTAGGTGGCAAGTCCGGCTTGAACCGGAACCATAAAGGCTGGGGGAAGAAATCCCTCGGCTTGGAGCGTCACCAGCTCACTATGCGGGACCGAGCATCTCCCCCAATCTCCTGGCTGAGGGCTGGGAGCGCGAGAGGAGGAGCCGCGTCGACTGTCCATGATGGAATGGATTTTTGGTCAGAGGCGCTCCGATGAATACTCGCGGAAGGAGGATGGTGTGATTCGGATCTAGATCCTCGCCTCTCTTTATAGGCAGCTCATTCGCGCAGCTAGGGGGTAGAATGTAAAAATACCCTGGCTTTTCGCATTCGTACGACACGTGGAAGATGGCCATTATTGGACGTGGAAGCCAAGGAGTGCAGCATTTATAAGAAGCCGGACACCATTCGGCAAGCACATGGAATTTGGAGGAGAACCCGCCTTGCAATGTCGAAGACAATATGCGCGCCGGACTCGTCGTCATTGAAGCCTGGTTCGGGGGCTACTGAGGGAGTCCTGGACTAGGGGGTGTCCGGATAGCCGAACTATCATCATTGGCCGGACTCCAAGACTATGAAGGTACAAGATTGAAGACTTCGTCCCGTGTCCGGATGGGACTTTCCTTGGCGTGGAAGGCAAGCTTGGCGATACGGATATGTAGATCTCCTACCATTGTAACCGACTCTGTGTAACCCTAGCCCTCTCCGGTGTCTATATAAACCGGAGGGTTTTAGTCCGTAGGACGAACAACAATCATACCATAGGCTAGCTTCTAGGGTTTAGCCTCCTTGATCTCGTGGTAGATCTACTCTTGTACTACCCATATCATCAATATTAATCAAGCAGGAGTAGGATTTTACCTCCACCGAGAGGGCCCGAACCTGGGTAAAAACATCGTGTCCCTTGTCTCCTGTTACCATCCGCCTAGACGCACAGTTCGGGACCCCCTACCCGAGATCCGCCGGTTTTGACACCGACATTGGTGCTTTCATTGAGAGTTTCTCTGTGCCGTCGCAATCAGGAAGGATGCCTCGTCCCGTCTTTAAAGACGGCACCATTGCCAAAGGAACTTTGGCCACCAGCCAAACTATCCGGTTAGGCGGTTTTCTCATGACCGCCCGCTCGACCGCCGCGCCGACGATGACCTCTCGGGTCATCAAAAGCGATCTTCACGTCAACTCGGAACTCGCCGAGAAGCTAGATCCGATGGAGCTCTCCTCCTTAAACGAGCTCTTGGATCGCATCGTCGCCCTGGGAGTCGCTACAGACTACGATCAGATTGGGCCTAAAACCGATCTGAGAGAGATCAACTCTCCCCAGGCTACCCACCACGTTGATGTGGTAGAGGAACAGCACAACGACTCTTCTTCTACATTAAGGACAAGCTATGTCCGAATTCCCGATCCCTCCATGCCGGATTCCCACGGAGGGACGGACGCCGATCAAGCCCTGAACCTAAAGTCAGGCAGCGGGCCGGATTCGTTGGATAACATCCAGCAACCCAAGCTTCCAAGTTCGGAAACTTTCCGGCCATTGAGTCTTAGATTGGACGGGGTTTCAAATTTAATTCCACCCGCCCACCCAAACACAAGTGATCTATCTCGAATCCGGCAAGAGCCCGCTGAAACAGTACACCATTACTGGGCCAGATTCCTCCTGGTTATGGACAGGATAAAGGACTGCCGTGAGGAAAGCGCAATCTCAATTTTCTGCAGTAATTGCACGGACAAGGGAATAATGAACGCCATAAGTCATTGCGAAATTACACACTTTGCCGACTTGGCGCCCATAGTACGAAAGTACTGTGCGATGGAGAGCGCCTGGAAAACCGAAACCAAATTTTGGGACAATCCGGCTCCGAACACAACCCTAGTCCGAAATAAAAGGGTGCATCATATTCAGGCACCTGGGTTAAAAACCAAAAAGCAAAAACCCCCTAAAGGGCACGGAACCGTACTGGAGGGATGGCTCAGTGGACCTTGCAAAATCCATAGTACAGAGGGCGCCACTCCAACACATAGCCTTCGAGCATGTTGGATACTACGGCAGGTGGCCAAAAGTGGCGAAGAGCTTCTAGCCCCAGAGAACCAGCCCAGCAATACCAGTACGGTATTAACAGTCTTCGAGACTTTCGCATCAAATAATATGCGGAAACGAACACTCCGCAGCCTTGCTGAAGTCTACCAAGTAGCAACAATAAATCCATGGAGTGACACGGCTATTACCTTTAACGCGAGTGACGAACCTAAATTCCGAACAGCCCGAGCACCAGCCGCATTGGTCTTCAGTCCAATAGTGGACGGCTTTCGCCTTACTAAGGTACTCATGGATGGCGGCAGGGGATTAAACCTCATCTACGAGGAAACCCTTCGAAAAATGGAAGTAGACTGGAGCCGCATTGAGCGAAGCAACACAACCTTCAGAGGGATAATCCCTAGTCGGGAAGCTTGCTGCACAGGAAAAATCACACTGGATGTGGTATTCGGCTCGCCGGACAACTACAGGTCCGAGGAGATCACGTTCCATGTGGCCCCGTTCAGCAGCGGATATCACGCTTTATTAGGACGAGAGGCATTCACAATTTTTCAAGCTATACCCCATTACGGGTACATGAAGCTCAAAATGCCCGGGCCCAACGGAATCATCACCCTTGCCAGTGATCCGGACGTAGCGCTCCGCGCCGAAAATAAGACAGCCGCACTAGCCCTAGAGGCGCTATCTGAAGCCCTAGCGGCCGAGGAACTCACAGCGCTGCGCTCCACGGTGAACAGGGACGACGTGATACTTGACAAAAGATCCAAGTCCACCTCTTTTAAGCCAGCGGACGAAATAGTCAAATTCCAAGTCCATCCAACGGACCCTACAAAGACGGCCTCCATTGGGGCACAATTAAACCCTGATGTAGACGCCGCACTACGAGAATTCCTACGGGAAAATTGGGACATTTTTGCCTGGCACCCTTCAGACATGCCAGGAATTCCACGCCGGCTGGCAGAGCACAGCCTAAATATCCTAAAAGGATTGAAGCCAGTCAAACAGGCTCTTCGGCGATTTTCCGAACCCAAAAGACAGGCAATGGGAGAGGAGCTAGCCAAACTATTAGAAGCCGGATTCATCAGAGATATAAAACATCCGGACTGGCTAGCAAACCTGGTAATGGTACCAAAGAAGGACAAATCCTGGCGTCTATGTGTCGATTTCAAGGACCTTAACAAGGCTTGCCCAAAGGATCCCTTCCCCCTTCCCTGCATCGATCAAATTATCGACGCTACCGCAGGGCACGATTCATTGTACTTCCTCGACGCATACTCCGGATACCATCAAATCAAGATGGCGGAGCCAGACCAAGCCGCAACGGCATTCATTACTCCATACGGACCATTCTGCTTCAACACAATGCCCTTCAGGCTCAAAAGTGCTGGCGCAACATACCGGCGCATGATTCAGACATGTCTGGCAAACCAGATCGGCAAAACAGTGGAGGCATACGTAGACGACGTGGTCGTCAAATCCAAACACGTCGAAACTCTAGTAGACGACTTGAGGCTCACATTCGATAATCTCCGAGCATATGACATTAAGCTCAACCCAGAAAAATGCGTTTTCGGCGTACCATCCGGAAAGCTCTTGGGCTTCATTGTATCCGGTAGAGGAATTGAAGCAAACCCAGCCAAGATCCGAGCTCTGTCACAATTGGATATCCCAAAAGACCTCAAGCAAATACAAAAATTGACTAGATGCGTGGCGGCTCTAAGCCGCTTCATCTCCCGCTTAGGAGAAAAGGCATTGCCCCTTTATCGCCTCCTTCGACGCACCGAACACTTCGAGTGGACGGATGCCGCCACGGCCGGACTCGAAGAAATAAAGGCCATATTGGGAAAAAATCTGGTCCTGGCCACACCCAACTTGGGCGAACCAATGCTATTATATATCGCGGCAACACATCAAGTTGTAAGCACGGTGCTCGTCGTCGAACGAGAGACGGACGGACACAAGTTCCCTCTTCAAAAACCAGGGTAGTACGTATCCACTGTCCTGACTCCATGCAAGTCCCGGTATCCACATTATCAAAAGATAGCGTACACAGTGTTCATGGCATCCCGGAAGCTCCGACACTACTTTCAAGAGTGTTCGATAACAGTAGCATCCGAAGTACCTCTCAATGACATTATAAACAACCGCGACGCGACCGGCAGGATTGCAAAATGGGCCATCGAGCTCCTACCATTCGACATAATCTATAAACCACGGCGAGCTATCAAGTCGCAAGTTTTGGCCGACTTCATCGCCGAATGGACTGAAGCCGAACTCCCTAAAGAGTACGGTGCATATTCTAATTGGATCATGCACTTCGACGGCTCCAAAATGTTGGCCGGCCTGGGGGCTGGCGTTGTCCTGACGTCCCCAACCGGAGACACAGTCTAATACGTACTCCAGATAATGTACACGGACTCCAACAATGCAGCCGAATACGAGGCCCTTCTACATGGCCTCCGGATGGCGGTCTCCATGGGCATTAAACGCCTAGAGGTGCGAGGGGATTCGAACCTCGCGATATCCCAAATAAATGGAGACTTCGACGCCAAGGACCCGAAAATGGTAGCTTACCGTAACGCCATTCTGAAAATGTCAGCTCGGTTTGAAGGGCTCAAATTTCACCATATAGCCCGGGATAATAATCAAGCGGCGGACGTATTGGCACGCATCGGCGCAAAGCGCGATGCCGTCCCTCCCAACATCTTCCTGGAACGGCTTTTCAAGACATCCGTACTATGGGAAGGGGAGTCCAGAAAAAACAATCCGGACCCAACCACACTGCCCGACATCGCACATTTTGACACAATCGGCGGTTCTGCCAATGAAACAACACCTTCATCCCACGAAATAATGGGAGTCATTGCCCCGTGGACCGAGCCATTCCTAGCTTACTTAACTAGGCAAGAACTTCCCGAGGACCAAAACGAGGCCCGCTGAATAGTACGGCGATCTAAAGCCTATAAGGTCCATGAGGGAGAGCTCTATAAGAAAAGCACAACCAGAGTCCTTCAAAGGTGTATCTCTGAAGAGGAAGGGCGAAATCTTCTGGCTGAAATTCATGCCGGACTCGGTGGGCACCACGCCGCAGCCCGGGCCCTTGTAAGCAAGGCCTTCCGTACAGGATTTTATTGGCCAACGGCCCGGGCAGACGCTCAGGATTTAGTCCAACGATGCGTCGGTTGCCAGCTCTTTGCTAATCAAAGCCACATGCCACCCACCGCCCTGAAAACTATACCCATCACCTGGCCGTTTGCGGTCTGGGGGCTTGACATGGTTGGACCCCTTAAAGGAGGAACCCACAAGCAAAAATACCTATTGGTCATGGTGGATAAATTCATCAAATGGATAGAGGCCAAGCCAGTTAAGACGGCCGAATCCGGACCCGTGATAGACTTCATATCAGGGGTAGTACACCGTTATGGTGTCCCCCATAGCATCATCACTGATAACGGCACAAACTTCACGGCCAACGAGGTTAAACTCTGGTGCAAAAACATGGGCATCAAGCTCGACTACGCTTCAGTCTATCACCCTCAAACTAACGGTCAAGTCGAGCGAGCAAATGGTCTAATCATGAGCGGCATTAAACCCAGACTAGTGCGGTCCCTCAAAGAATCTAACATGCACTGGGTAGAGGATCTCGACTCCGTACTTTGGGGGCTGCGGACCATGCTGAATCGCACTATCGGATTCCCACCATTTTTATGGTGTATGGCGCAGAGGCAGTTTTGCCCTGCGACATAATTCATGACTCACCTCGCGTGCGCATGTACGAAGAAAAAGAAGCCGAGCTGGATCGGCAGGACAGTTTGGACGCCTTAGAGGAGGAGCGCGACGTGGCAAAAAGCTCGTTCCACATTCTATCAACAGCAGGCTCGAAGATATCAAAGCAGAGAAGTACGGGCCAAAACGTACAATGTTGGCGAACTAGTTCTACGCCTGCCGGACAAGAAAAAGGACAAACTCAAGCCCAAATGGGAAGGTCCCTTCATCATCGACCAAGTCCTGACCGGCGGAGCATACCGTCTGCAAAACGCATGTGATAACCGACTCGAGCCGAACCCATGGAATGCAGCCCGTCTCCGAAGATTCTACGCCTAGCGCCGGACTCTAAGTTCGTCTCCTTCCTCCGTCTACATTTTATACTTTAGCTGTCTTTTATTTCTCTCTTTCTCCCTCCTTTTTTTTCTTTCTTAAAGTCTTTGGAGGCTCGTCTGCGCATTGTTCGCACACACTTGACGTGCTACTCGCACTCATTATACCTGGGGGCTTCTTTAACAGAAGCTTATTTATACGGGCTTTATACCCAACACATGTGTCACACTTCCGCATGTACCTTTTATTCACCATTATATGCATCGATATGACTTAAGTTTTGGCCAAGCTGGGTTGCCTGGCTCCTGTGCTTACCCCTACGTTCCTGATTGTTCGGCTAGGAGGTAAAGGGAGCACCTCTGCGATTGTTACTGCCAGGTCAGCCGGATGTGTACCTCAGACTGGGTGAAGCCGAAAGCTAGTGTTCTTAAGGGAATATTTGGTCGGTGAATTGAAAGATGATTTCTTACCCATTTACTTATCTGCCCCCAGATGCTTTCCTGCTTTTTTCGCAGTCTGGACATGCACTTTAGGGCATGCCTCCCTGGGAAAGGAACCCCTAACGGAACTATTCTCCCTGGAAGATGTTTCTTACTAACCATGTAATATAACATAACTAGTTGGGCAGTTGTCTGATAAAGCACTAATGACCCCTACGCCTGGTCTCCACGCATGCCCCGGTTTTTTTATAAACCGCGAGGGTATTCGGACACACTCCGGACTGTCGGGTCCCGAGGTTGAAGCGAAAAGGTCCGCAATGACAAACGATCTACAATCCGGCTAGAAGGCATTTTACATGTCATTTTAAATTACATAGTCAAATCGACTGATCGTATTCCTCTTCAATACCATCTAACAGTCTGTCTAGTTTACAGTCCCGCTGGGAATACTTTGCGGCCAACTCTACTTGCCCATACATTAAGCTCACAGGGATCTCCTTCCCATCGGGCCCCACAGGTCCGACCTCGGCCATGTGGTTCGGGTCAGCCTTCGTGTACCGCGTCTTCACCATGGCCCAGGCCTCCCTGGCGCCTTGACGAGATGCCGATATCTTCCACAGACGGAAGCGCCGCCGTGCTCCCTGAAGCTTCTCTGCAAGCCCTCCAAGACCTTCGGGTAGGGAGACGGACGGCCATAAGGCCTGGGCGACGCCACTCATCACCTGCCGAACTCGTTCGTGCAGTTGCAGCAGCTCGAGAAGTAGGTCACCCGTTGAACCGGGCATTTCCTCTGCAGGACGGCCTATGAGCATATCTACAGACATATTCCTGTGAATCGACTTCCTCGCCGAACTCTTCTTTTCGAAGGTTCGTTCAAGCACTTACTATAAATGCCGCGACGAAGCTGCTGATTCTCCTTCACGGAGTAAGACAGCTGGACCCGAACATCTTTTAGTTCCTCGCCCAGCTGAGTGTTGGCATCTTGGAGGTTATTTTTCTCCTGCCGCACCCTCGTAAGCGCCTTCTCGCCGGCCTTTAGCTGGCGTAGTAGCTGCCGCCTGTCCGGATCTAGTCCGGCACCATCTGCAATATTATTGTCAGACCCATGCACACGCTGCACTTCACAAACTACTTCTCTTTCGAAAGTACATATTACCGGAGGGGGTCTCTGTGGCTCCTCCCGTGGCGGCTAGTGCGGCCTCAAGTTGGGCCTTGCACTCTTGAAGCTCCTGGGACAGGTGGGTATTCTTCTCGGTAAGATCCTGCATAACAAATGATCCTTAAATCAGTTATTCTAACTATTTTAAGTCTCGGGGGCTACTGGCATATATAACTGTCAAAATTTCTCACCCGTATGTCTTCTACATACTGCTCCGTGGCTCTGGCTAGACCATCTTGAGCAGCACGGAGGTGCGCATCTCCCGAATTAAAGGCATTTAACGCCTCCGGGGAGAAGCATGCGTCACGAAGAACTGTCCGGCGGCGCCTGTGGTTCATGGCGCTCTCCACCTCAGATCTAGTGGCGGACAACCTGTCGGCGTCCTCCGTTGGAGGAGCACCCGACGCGCACCTTGCGTTCGCCTCCCCCTCCGGACCTGGCGTTGGAGCCTGGCCGGTGGAGGTTTGATTGGCAATCTCTCCGAACACAGTCCGGCGAGCGCTCTTTCTCCTGAAAAAAAACCACGAGCGTTAATATGCCTTCCAGGAATCTTTCCCGGAAACATGGTGGCGCACCATACCGTTGCGGCGACGTCTCGATTCGCGCTGCACTTCTCTTCCGCCTGCTGGGCCGAGCTGCCCCCTGTTGGACGGCCGCCGCAGGCTCGGCTTCCCGCCTTGATGGCACCTCCTGCGGAACACCATCGGTACACGGTGATCAGAGATAAGCATGGATGGGTAATGGTATCAGGACTCCAGTCGCAGTTACCTGGGAAACCAGAGATATTCCGGGGTAGTCAGCCGTAATGGCAACCAAAGCATTGTCGATGCTAAGTTGGTGGAACACCCCATCAATCAGCTCCACCTTTATGTCCGGATCCTCTTCGGAGGACGGATCGAGGGACCGTCCCGGATCCTCGGGTTGTGGAGCCGGGCTGTGTATGTCCTCTATGGCCCGGCGCAGTTCCTGCGTCGAAATCACAAAGTGAGACACTTAATTTTGGAAATATGGATCGGATAGACAAACATCCGCTTACCCAGCTTCGAGGTTTGTTCATGGAAAATACATTCGATGGACTAGAACGGAGGAAGTCCTCCTTCTCCCCTTTGTACAGGCCGGACAGGATCTTCACCAGATCGGCGACCGATCCCGACCCCTTGCGGCCATGACAGGTGGCATCATCCTCCCCGTTGAAATCCCACATGGGGTGGCCCCTATACTGGAGTGGCTGCACCCCTCGCATAATGCATGTGGCCATAACCCCAATCATGGTCAATCCGGAATGAGCCAATAACCTTATTCGGCCCATAAGATATTGGATGTCCCTATCATTCTCCCGTTGAGGGCTCTGCGGGCACCAACTCAGGCGTTTCTTCAGAGGAGCGTTGCTGAACTCCGGGAGGCCGATCCGAACTGGGTCCGGTAGCGGGGCGTCTTCCATACAAAACCATTCTGAAGGCCAGTCTTCGGACGCCTTCTTTGGGGTTCCGGATAGATATCCTGTCCCAACGATGCGCCATAGTTCGGCTCCGCCCACTTGATATATCGACCCCTCATGAGAACGGGGTACGAGGCAGAATAATCTCTTCCACAGCGCAAAATGGGCCTCGACGCCCAAGAACAGCTCGCAAAGGGCCACGAAGCCCGCGATGTGCAGGATGGAGGCAGGCGTAAGGTGGTGAAGCTGGAGCCCATAGAACTCTAGGAGCCCTCGGAGAAACGGATGTATGGGAAATCCGAGTCCTCTTATTAGATAAGGGACGAAGCATACCCGCTCTCCTTTGGAGGGATTGGGGACGCTCTCCGCCTGCTTTCCGCCCTTGTAGGTGGCAAGTCCGGCTCGAACCGGAACCATAAAGGCTGGGGGAAGAAATCCCTCGGCTTGGAGCGTCACTAGCTCACTATGCGGGACCGAGCATCTCCCCCAATCTCCTGGCTAAGGGCTGGGAGCGCGAGAGGAGGAGCCGCGTCGACTGTCCATGATGGAATGGATTTTTGGTCAGAGGCGCTCCGATGAATACTCGCGGAAGGAGGATGGTGTGATTCGGATCTAGATCCTCGCCTCTCTTTATAGGCAGCTCATTCACGCAGCTAGGTGGTAGAATGTAAAAATACCCTGGCTTTTCGCATTCGTACGACACGTGGAAGATGGCCATTATTGGACGTGGAAGCCAAGGAGCGCAGCATTTATAAGAAGCCGGACACCATTCGGCAAGTACATGGAATTTGGAGAAGAACCCGCCTTGCAATGCCGAAGACAATATGCGCGCCGGACTCGTCGTCATTGAAGCCTGGTTCGGGGGCTACTGAGGGAGTCCTAGACTAGGGGGTGTCCGGATAGCCGAACTATCACCATCGGCCGGACTCCAAGACTATGAAGATACGAGATTGAAGACTTCGTCCCGTGTCCGGATGGGACTTTCCTTGGCGTGGAAGGCAAGCTTGGCGATACGGATATGTAGATCTCCTACCATTGTAACCGACTCTGTGTAACCCTAGCCCTCTCCGGTGTCTATATAAACCGGAGGGTTTTAGTCCGTAGGACGAACAACAATCATACCATAGGCTAGCTTCTAGGGTTTAGCCTCCTTGATCTCGTGGTAGATCTACTCTTGTACTACCCATATCATCAATATTAATCAAGCAGGAGTAGGGTTTTACCTCCACCGAGAGGGCCCGAACCTGGGTAAAAACATCGTGTCCCTTGTCTCCTATTACCATCCGCCTAGACGCACAGTTCGGGACCCCCTACCCGAGATCCACCGGTTTTGACACCGACACCCTCCTTTCCTTCCTCTCCTCTCTCCCTTCCTTCCCCTCCTACTCCAACTAGGAAAAGATGGAATCCTACTCCCAGTGGGAGTAGGACTCCTCCCTGGCGCGCCTCCTCCTTGCTGGCCGCCGCTCCCCCTTGATCCTTTATATACGAGGGCAGGGAGGCACCTCTAGACACAACAATTGATCTCTTGATCTCTTAGCCGTGTGCGGTGCCCCCCTCCACCATATTCCACCTCGGTAATATCGTAGCAGTGCTTAGGCGAAGCCCTGCGTCGGTAGCATCATCAACACCGTCATCACGCCATCGTGCTGACGGAACTCTCCTGCAAAGCTCTGTTGGATCGGAGTTCGTGGGCCGTCATCGAGCTGAACTTGTGCTGAACTCGGAGGTGTCGTACGTTCGGTACTTGATCGGTCGGATCATGAAGACGTACGACTACATCAACCTCGTTGTGCTAACGCTTCCGCTTTCGGTCTACGAGGGTACGTGGACAACACTCTTACCTCTCGTTGCTATGCATCACCATGATCTTGCGTGTGCGTAGGATTTTTTTTGAAATTACTACGTTCCCCAACAGTCCAATAGTATGTCCCTAAGACAAATGATGTGGTGCCTACTCCTGTGGTGGCCGGTGCAGGGAACAACATGTTAGCCCTTTCACCCCCAGAGATTCCACGTAGTCCATTGTCAAAGAAGGATCCCAAAAGAGTCAAAGGCAACCCACCCCTATCTAACAAAGGCTCAACAAAGAGAAGTCAGGCAAACAAAAACCTTGATGCGCGTTTGGCGGGCTCCCAAGTGGGGTTGCACCTAGCGCAGTGAGTCTCTTATGTTGGAACTGTCACAAGGCAGACAAACCCGCGACAGTTGGAGAGCTTCATGATCTAACAAGGCAATTTTCCCCCTATCTTTGTATCATGGAAACACAAATAGAGGGTTCAAGAGTCGATAATCTGGAAGATACTTTAGGCTTCAGTAAAAGCTTTGCCGTTTGTAGCATTGGTAGGAGTGGAGGTCTTGGAATTTTCTGGAATGATAAAATAAAGCTAGAAGTTATCAGTTATTCTGAGTATCACATCGATGCACTTGTTGATGATCCAATAGAAACACAGATAAGAGTGTCTTTCATATATGGTGAAGCCTAGGTGCCAGAAAGATACAAAACTTGGGACTTGCTTAGGAGCATTGTGGGGCAGCATAATCATCTGTGGATTGTGATAGACGATTTCAATGAAGTACTTCATTCACATGAGCATGGCGGAGTTGGAAACTGAAGCCAAGACAAGATGGACACTTTTTGGGACGTGCTACGTCTCGAGCTAGCATTGGTTTTCCCCGAAGAGGAGGGGGTGATGCATCACAGTAGCGTAAGTATTTCCCTCAGTTTTTGAGAACCAAGGTATCAATCCAGTAGGAGGTCACGCGCAAGTCCCTCGTACCTGCACAACACGATAGCAACTCGCAACCAACGCTTAGGGATTGTCAATACCTTCACGGTCACTTACGAGAGTGAGATCTGATAGAGATAATATTTTTGGTATTTTTGGTATAAAGATGCAAAGTAAAAAGGTAAAGGCAAAACAAGTAAATAAAGTGATGGAGATTGATATGATGATAATAGACCCGGGGGCCATAGGTTTCACTAGTGGCTTCTCTCAAGAGCATAAGTATTCTATGGTGGGTGAACAAATTACTATTGAGCAATTGACAGAATTGAGCATAGTTATGAGTATATCTAGGCAATGATCATGTATATAGGCATCACGTCCGTGACAAGTAGATCGAAACGATTTTGCATCTACTACTATTACTCCACTCATCGACTGCTATCCAGCATGCATCTAGAGTATTAAGTTAAAAACAGAGTAACGCCTTAAGCAAGATGACATGATGTAGAGGAATAAATTCATGCAATATGATAAATACCCCATCTTGTTATCCTCGATGGCAACAATACAATACGTGCCTTGCAACTCTTTCTGTCACTGAGTAAGGACACCGCAAGATTGAACCCAAAGCCATGCACTTGTCCCATTGCAAGAACTACCAATCTAGTTGGCCAAACCAAATGGATAATTCGAAGAGACTTGCAAAGATAACTCAATCATACATAAAAGAATTCAGAGAAGAATCAAATATTTTCCATAGATAAGTTGGATCATAAACCCACAATTCATCGGTCTCAACAAACACACCGCAAAAATAAGATTACATCGAATAGATCTCCACAAGAGAGGGGGAGAACATTGTATTGAGATCCAAAAAGAGAGAAGAAGCCATCTAGCTACTAGCTATGGACCCGAAGGTCTGAAGTAAACTACTCACACTTCATCGGAGGGGCTATGGTGTTGATGTAGAAGTCCTCCATGGTGGACGCCCTCTCCGGCGGAGCTCCAGAACAGGCCCCAAGATGGGATCTCGTGGATACAGGAAGTTGTGGTGGTGGAATTAGGTTTTTGGCTCCCTCTCTGGTATAATGAGGGTACGTAGGTATATATAGGAGGAAGGAGTACGTCGGTGGAGCTCCGAGGGGCCCACGAGGCAGGGGGGCGCGCCTAGGGGGAGGGGCACGCCCTCCACTCTCGTGACCGCCTCGTGGCTTTCTTGATGGAGGGTCCAAGTCTCCTGGATCTTATCTGATGAGAAAATCACATCCCCGAAGGTTTCATTCCGTTTGGACTCCGTTTGATATTCTGTTTCCTCGAAATACTGAAATAGGCAAAAAACAACAATTCTGGGCTGGGCCTCCGGTTAATAGGTTAGTCCCAAAAATAATATAAAAGTGGAATATAAAGCCCAATATAGTCCAAAACAGTAGATAAAGTAGCATGGAGCAATCAAAAATTATAGATACGTTGGAGACGTATCAAGCATCCCCAAGCTTAATTCCTGCTCGTCCTCGAGTAGGTAAATGATAAAAAGAGAATTTTTGATGCGGAGTGATACTTTGGCATAATTTCAATGTAAATCTTCTTAATCATGGTATGAATATTCAGATCCGAAAGATTCAAGACAAAAGTTCATATTGACATAAAAAATAATAATACTTCAAGCATACTAATCAAAGTAATTATGTCTTCTCAAAATAACATGGCCAAAGAAAGTTATCCCTACAAAATCATATAGTCTGGTTATGCTCCATCTTCCCCACACAAAGTATTTAAATCATGCACAACCCCGATGACAAGCCAAGCAATTGTTTCATACTTTAACATTTTCAAAACTTTTTCAATCTTCACGCAATACATGAGCGTGAGCCATGGATATAGCACTATATGTGGAATAGAGTGGTGGTTGTGGAGAAGACAAAAAAGAGGGAAGATAGTCTCACATCAACTAGGCGTATCAACGTGCTATGGAGATGCCCACCAATAGATATCAATGTGAGTGAGTAGGGATTGCCATGTAACGGATGCACTAGAGCTATAAGTATATGAAATCTCAACAAAAGAAACTAAGTGGGTGTGCATCCAACTCGCTTGCTCACGAAGACCTAGGGCGTTTTGAGGAAGCCCATCATTGGAATATACAAGCCAAGTTCTATAATGAAAAATTCCCACTAGTATATGAATGTGACAACATAGGAGACTCTCTATCATGAAGATCATGGTGCTACTTTGAAGCACAAGTGTGGTAAAAGGATAGTAGCATTGTCCCTTCTCTCTTTTTCTCTCATTTTTTTATTTGGGCCTTTTCTCTTTTTTATGGCCTCTTTTTTCTCTTTTTTTTGTCCAGAGTCTCATCCCGACTTGTGGGGGAATCATAGCCTCCATCATCCTTTCCTCACTTGGGACAATGCTCTAATAATGATGATCATCACACTCTTATTTTTCTTACAACTCAACAATTACAACTCGATACTTAGAACATAATATGACTCTATATGAATGCCTCCGGCGGTGTACCGGGATATGCAATGATTCATGAGTGACATGTATGAAAGAATTATGAAAGGTGGCTTTGCCACAAATACGATGTCAACTACATGATCATGCTAAGCAACATGATAATGATGGAGCATGTCATAATAAACGGAACGGTGGAAAGTTGCATGGCAATATATCTCGGAATGGCTATGGAAATGCCATAATAGGTAGGTATGGTGGCTGTTTTGAGGAAGGTTTATGGTGGGTGTATGATACCGGCGAAAGGTGCGCAAGTATTAGAGAGGCTAGCAATGGTGGAAGGATGGGAAAAAGTGAGTATAATCCATGGACTCAACATTAGTCATAAAGAACTCATATACTTATCGCAAAAATCTAGAAGTTATCAAAGCAAAGTATTACGCGCATGCTCCTAGGGGGATAGATTGGTAGGAAAAGACCATCGCTCGTCCCCGACCGCCACTCATAAGGAAGACAATCAATAAATAAATCATGCTCCGAGCTCATCACATAATTGTTCACCATACGTGCATGCTACGGGAATCACAAACTTCAACACAAGTATTCTTTGAATTAACAACTACTCAACTAGCATTACTCTAATATCACCATCTTCATATCTCAAAACAATTATCAAGCATCAAACTTATCTTGGTATTCAACACACTCAAAAGAAAGTTTCACATATCTTGAACACCAAGTATATTAACATTAAGCAAATTACCATGCTATTAATGACTCTCAAAATAATCTAAGTGAAGCATGAGAGATCAAGTTTCTTTAAAACAAATCCACCACCGTGCTCTAAAAGATCTAAGTGAAGCACTAGAGCAAAAATTATCAAGCTCAAAAGATATAAGTGAAGCACTATGAGCAAAACTATCAAGCTCAAAAGATATAAGTGAAGCACAAAGAGTATTCTAACAAATTTCAAATCATATATGGCTCTCTAAAAAGGTGTGTACAGCAAGGATGATTGTGGTAGACTAACAAGCAAAGACTCAAATAATACAAGACGCTCCAAGCAAAACACATATCATGTGGTGAATAAAAATATAGCTCCAAGTAAATTACCGATGGAAGTGGACGAAAGAGGGGATGCCTTCCAGGGCATCCCCAAGCTTTGACTTTTTGGTGTCCTTGGATTATCTTGGGGGTGCCATGGGCATCCCCAAGCTTAGGCTCTTGCCACTCCTTGTTCCATAATTCATCAAAAGAATTCACCCAAAACTTGAAAACTTCACAACACAAAACTCAATAGAAATCTCGTGAGCTCCGTTAGAGAAAGAAAACAAAAGACTACTTTAAGGTACTGTAATGAACTCATTCTTTATTTGTATTGGTGTTAAACCTACTGTATTCCAACTTCTCTATGGATCATAAACTATTTTACTAGCCATAGATTCATCAAAATAAGCAAACAACACACGCAAAACAGAATCTGTCAAAAACAGAACAATCTGTAGTAATCTGTAACTAACGCAAACTTATGGAACTCTAAAAATTCTACCAAAATAGGAAGTCCTGGACAATTTTTGTATTGATCAGCAGCAAAAAGAATCAACGCAAAAGCACTCTCTAGTAATTTATCATAACTAAATTCGTGCGCCCAAAGTTTCTGTTTTTCAGCAGAATCAAATCAACTATCATCGTAGGTTATCCTATAGGTCTTACTTGGCACAAACACTAATTAAAACATAAAACCACATCCAAACAGAAGGTATATGGATTATTTATTGCTAAACAGAACCAAAAACAAAAAACACAAAATAAAATTGGGTTGCCTCCCAACAAGCGCTATCGTTTAACGCCCCTAGCTAGGCATAAAAGCAAGGATAGATCTAGGTATTGCCACCTTTGGTAGGCAATTCTTCAATGAGGCATCTACCTCCCTTAGAATTTTCTTTCTTTCTAGAAATTATCAAACCTTTAGGCATAAGATCAAAAAATTCATTCGTAGCAAATGGTTCCTTAATGATAGTAAAAAGATCGGGATGAATACCTATAGATTTAAGATCCGCATTTTCCTTACTAGATTATTCACCCTTATTTTTAGGAACATACATAAGCTTGGCAATTTTAGTAGGAGGACTAGGAGTATTTTTTTACGGAGGAAAAAGCGGTTCCCAAATTGGTAATGATGCCCTCAAGTTTATCGATACGAGTAGAATCTAGATTTATTTTTTCATTAACCATGGGTTCCTTCTCCTTAATATTTTTCAAAGTCATTCCTACCTTAGATCCATATTGAGTAATTTGATTATGAATCTTTTTATCTAGCTTTTCAATGGATTCAATGGTAGCAACTTTGTTTTCAATAATTTCAAGCCTTTGCATAACATGCTCCAAAGTTAACATAGTTCCATTAACCAAAAGAGGAGGTGAGCCAAATAAATCTATTAAAGCATTATAGGAATCAAAAGTATGGCTACCCAAGAAATTACCCCCGGTAATGGTATCAAGGATATATCTATACCAAGGATTAGCGCCTACATAAAAATTGCGAAGAAGAACTATAGTAGATTGCTTCCTGGTAGATCTATTTTGAGCATTGCAAATTCTATACCAAGCATCTTTTAGATTTTCTCCCTCCCTTTGTTTAAAATTTAGCACTTCATTCTCGGGAGATAATGGAGAAGATATAAGACTAGTCATGACGATACACAAGCAAACTAACACACGAGCAAACAAAAGGACGAGAAAAAGGCAACGGAAAGAGAGGAGGAGATTGGGAAAGAGAGGGCGAATAAAACGGCAAGGGTGAAGTGGGGGAGAGGAAAACGAGAGACAAATGGCAAATAATGTAATGCGAGAGATAGAGATTGTGATGGGTACTTGGTATGTTGACTTTTGCGTAAGCCTCCCCGGCAGCAACGCCAGAAATCCTTCTTGCTACGTCTCGAGCTAGCGTTGGTTTTCCCCGAAGAGGAGGGGGTGATGCAACACAGTAGCGTAAGCATTTCCCTCAGTTTTTGAGAACCAAGGTATCAATCCAGTAGGAGGTCACACGCAAGTCCCTTGTACCTGCACAACACGATAGCAACTCGCAACCAACGCTTAGGGGTTGTCAATCCCTTCACGGTCACTTACGAGAGTGAGATCTGATAGAGATAATATTTTTGGTATTTTTGGTATAAAGATGCAAAGTAAAAAGGTAAAGGAAAAATAAGTAAATAAAGTGATGGAGATTGATATGATGAGAATAGACCCAGGGCCCATAGGTTTGACTACTGGCTTCTCTCAAGAGCATAAGTATTCTACGGTGGTGAACAAATTACAGTTGAGCAATTGACAGAATTGAGCATAGTAATGAGTATTGAAGGAAATATGCCCTAGAGGCAATAATAAAGTTATTATTTATTTCCTTATATCATGATAAATGTTTATTATTCATGCTAGAATTGTATTAACCGGAAACATGATACATGTGTGAATACATAGACAAACATATAGTCACTAGTATGGCTCTACTTGACTAGCTCATTAATCAAAGATTGTTATGTTTCCTAACCATAGACATGTGTTGTCATTTGATTAATGGGGTCACATCATTAGGAGAATGATGTGATTGACATGACCCATTCCGTTAGCCTAGCACTTGATCGTTTAGTATATTGCTATTGCTTTCTTCATGACTTATACATGTTCCTGTAACTATGAGAATTATGCAACTCCCGTTTACCGGAGGAACACCTTGGGTACTACCAAACGTCACAACGTAACTGGGTGATTATAAAGGAGTACTACAGGTGTCTCCAAAGGTACATGTTGAGTTGGCGTATTTCGAGATTAGGTTTTGCCACTCCGATTGTCGGAGAGGTATCTCTGGGCCCTCTCGGTAATGCACATCACTATAAGCCTTGCAAGCAATGTAACCAATGAGTTGGTTACGGGATGATGCATTACGTAACGAGTAAAGAGACTTGCCGGTAACGAGATTGAACTAGGTATTGGATACTGACGATCGAATCTCGGGCAAGTAACATACCGATGACAAAGGGAACAACGTATGTTGTTATGCGGTTTGACCGATAAAGATCTTCGTAGAATATGTAGGAACCAATATGGGAATCCAGGTCCCGCTATTGGTTATTGACCGAGAATGGTTCTAGGTCATGTCTACATAGTTCTTGAACCCGTAGGGTCCGCACGCTTAACGTTACGATGACAGTTTTATTATGACTTTATAAGTTTTAACGTACCGAAGTTTGTTCGGAGTCTCAGATGTGATCACGGACATGACGAGGAGTCTCAAAATGGTCGATACATAAATATTGATATATTGGACGACTATATTCGGACACCGGAAGTGTTCCGGGCGATTTCGGAGAAAACCGGAGTGCCGGAGGGGTTACTGGAACCCCCCGGGGAAGTATTGGGCCTTAGTGGGCCTGAGGGCAGAGAGAGGGTAGCAGCCCAGGAGGTGGCGCGCCCCCTCCCATGGGGAGTCCGAATTGGACTAGGGGAGGGGGGCGCGGCCCCTCTTTCCCTCTCCCTCTCCCTCTCTTTCCTTCCCCCCTTCCTCCTTCCTAGTTGGACTAGGAAAGGGGAGTCCTACTCCCACTAGGAGGAGGACTCCCCCCTCCTTGGCGCGCCCCAAGGGCCGGCCGGCCTCCCCCCTTGCTCCCTTATATACGGGGGCAGGGGGGCACCCCATAGACACAAGTTGATCTACGGATCGTTCCTTAGCCGTGTGCGGTGCCCCCCACCACCATATTCCACCTTGGTCATATCGTCGCAGAGTTTAGGCGAAGCCCTGCGCCGGTAGAACATCATCATCGTCACCACGCCGTTGTGCTGACAGAACTCATCCCTGACGCTTTGCTGGATCGGAGCCCGGGGATCGTCATCGAGCTGAACGTGTGCTGAACTCGGAGGTGCCGTACGTTCGGTACTTGGATCGGTAGGATCGTGAAGACGTACGACTACATCAACCGCGTTGTGCTAACGCTTCCGCTTACGGTCTACGAGGGTACGTGGACAACACTCTCCCCTCTCGTTGCTATGCCATCACCATGATCTTGCGTGTGCGTAGGAATTTTTTTGAAATTACTACGTTCCCCAACAGTGGCATCCGAGCCTGATTTTATGCGTAGATGTGATATGCACGAGTAGAACACAAGTGAGTTGTGGGCGATACAAGTCATACTGCTTACCAGCATGTCATACTTTGGTTCGGCGGTATTGTGAGATGAAGCGGCCCGGACCGATATTACGCGTACGCTTACGCGAGACTGGTTTCACCGTTACGAGCACTCGTGCTTAAAGGTGGCTGGCGGGTGTCTGTCTCTCTCACTTTAGCTGAATCAAGTGTGGCTACGCCCGGTCCTTGCGAAGGTTAAAACAACACTAACTTGACGAACTATCGTTGTGGTTTTGATGCGTAGGTAAGAACAGTTCTTGCTAAGCCTGTAGCAGCCACGTAAAATTTGCAACAACAAAGTAGAGGACGTCTAACTTGTTTTTGCAGGGCATGTTGTGATGTGATATGGTCAAGACGTGATGCTATATTTTATTGTATGAGATGATCATGTTTTGTAATCGAAGTTATCGGCAACTGGCAGGAGCCATATGGTTGTCGCTTTATTGTATGAAATGCAAACGCCTTGTAATTGCTTTACTTTTATCACTAAGCGGTAGCGATAGTCCTAGAAGCAATAGATGGCGTAACGACAACGATGCTACGATGGAGATCAAGGTGTCGCGCCGGTGACGATGGTGATCACGATGGTGCTTTGAAGATGGAGATCACAAGCACAAGATGATGATGGCCATATCATATCACTTATATTGATTGCATGTGATGTTTATCCTTTATGCATCTTATCTTGCTTTGATTGACGGTAGCATTTTAAGATGATCTCTCACTAATTATCAAGAAGTGTTCTCCCTGTATGCACTGTTGCGAAAGTTCTTCGTGCTGAGACACCACGTGATGATCGGGTGTGATAGGCTCTACATTCAAATACAACGGGTGCAAAACAGTTGCACACGCGGAATACTCAGGTTAAACTTGACGAGCCTAGCATATATAGATATGGCCTCGGAACACGGAGACCGAAAGGTCGAGCATGAATCATATAGTAGATATGATCAACATAGTGATGTTCACCATTGAAACTACTCCATCTCACGTGATGATCGGACATGGTTTAGTTGATTTGGATCACGTGATCACTTAGATGACTAGAGAGATGTCTGTCTAAGTGGGAGTTCTTAAGTAATATGATTAATTGAACTTAAATTTATCATGAACTTAGTCCTAGTAGTATTTTGCAAATTATGTTATAGATCAATAGCTCGCGTTGTTGCTTTCATATGTTTATTTTGATATGTTCCTAGAGAAAATTGTGTTGAAAGATGTTAGTAGCAATGATGCGGATTGGATCCGTGATCTGAGGTTTATCCTCATTGCTGCACAGAAGAATTATGTCCTTAATGCACCACTAGGTGATAGACCTATTGCAGGAGCAGATGCAGACGTTATGAACGTCTGGCTAGCTCAATATGATGACTACTTGATAGTTTAGTGCACCATGCTTAACGGCTTAGAATCGGGACTTCAAAGGCGTTTTGAACGTCATGGACCATATAAGATGTTCCAGGTATTGAAGTTAATATTTCAAGCAAATACCCTTGAGAGATATGAAGTCTCCAACAAGTTCTATAGCTAAAAGATGGAGGAGAATCGCTCAACTAGTGAGCATGTGCTCAGATTGTCTGGGTACTTCAATCGCTCGAATCAAGTGGGAGTTAATCTTCCAGATAAGATAGTGATTGACAGAATTCTCTAGTCACCATCACCAATTTAGTGGAACTTCGTGATGAACTATAATGCAAGGGATGACGAAAACGATTCCGAAGCTCTTCGTGATGTTGAAATCGACGAAGGTAGAAATCAAGAAAGAGCATCAAGTGTTGATGATTGACAAGGCCACTAGTTTCAAGAAAAGGGCAAAGGGAAAGAAAGGGAAACTTCAAGTAGAATGGCAAACAAGTTGTCACTCCCGTGAAGAAGACCAAAGCTGGACCAAAGCCTGAAACTGAGTGCTTACACTGCAAAGGAAATAGTCACTGGAAGCGGAAATGCCCTAAATATTTGGTGGATAAGAAGGATGGCAAAGTGAACAAGGGTGTATTTGATATACAGGTGTTTGATGTGTGCCTTACTAGTGTTTATAGTAGCCCTGAGTATTTGATACTTGTTCGGTTGCTAAGATTAGTAACTCGAAATAGGAGTTACAGAATAAACAGAGACTAGTTGAAGGGGAAGTGACGATGAGTGTTGGAAGTAGTTCCAAGATAGATATGATCATCATCGCACACTCCCTATACTTTCGGGATTAGTGTTAAACCTAAATAAATGTTATTTGGCATTTGCGTTGAGCATGAATATGATTTGATCATGTCTATCGCGATACGGTTATTCATTTAAAGTTAGAGAATAATTGTTATTCCGTTTACGTGAATAAGACCTTCGATGGTCATACACCCAATGAACATAGTTTGTTGGATCTCGATCGTAGTGATACACATATTCATAATATTGATGCAAAAAGATGCAAAGTTAATAATGATAGTGCAACTTATTTGTGGCACTGCCGTTTGGGTCATATCGGTGTAAAGCGCATGAAGAAACTCCATAAAGATGGATTTTTAGAATCACTTGGTTATGAATCATTTGATGCTTGCGAACCGTGCCTTTTGGACAAGATGACTAAAACTCCATTCTCCAGAACAATGGAACAAGCTACTGACTTACTGGAAATAATACATACCGATGTATGCGATCCAATGAGTGTTGATGCTCGTGGCAAGTATCGTTATTTTCTGATCTTCACAAGATGATTTGAGCAGATATGGGTATATCTACTTGATGAAACATAAATCTGAAATAGTTGAAAAGTTCAAAGAATTTCAGAGCGAAGTAGAAAAATCATCGTAACAAGAAAATAAAGTTTCTATGATCTGATCGCGGAGACGAATATTTGAGTTACGAGTTTGGTCTTCAATTAAAACAATGTGGAATAGTTTCACAGCTCACGCCACCTGGAACACCACAACATTATGGTGTGTCCGAACGTCGTAACCGCACTTTATTGGATATGGTGCGATCTATGATATCTCTTGTTGATACCACTATTGTTTTTGGGTTATGCATTAGAGACAGCTGCATTCACGTTAAAAGGGCACCATCTAAATCCATTGAGACGACACCATATGAACTGTGGTTTAGCAAGAAACCCAAGTTGTCGTTTCTTAAAGTTTGGGGCTGTGATGCTTATGTGAAGAAACTTCAACCAGATAAGCTCGAACCTAAATCGGAGAAATGTGTCTTCATAGGATACCCAAAAGAGACTATTGGGTACACCTTCTATCACAGATCTGAGGGCAAGATTTTCGTTGCTAAAATCGGATCCTTTCTAGAGAAGGAGTTTCTCTCGAAAGAAGTGAGTGGGAGGAAAGTAGAACTTGATGAGGTAACTGTACCTGCTCCCTTATTGGAAAATAGTTCATCACAAGAACCGGTTCCTGTGACAACTACACCAATTAGTGAGGAAGCTAATGATATTGATCATGAAACTTCAGATCAAGTTTCTACTGAACCTCGTAGGTCTACCAGAGTAAGATCCGCACCAGAGTGGTACGGTAATCCTATTCTGAAAGTCATGTTACTAGACCATGATAAACCTACGAACTATGAGGAAGCGATGATGAGCCCAGATTCCGCAAAATGGTTTGAGGCCATGAAATCTGAGATGGGATCCATGTATGAGAACAAAGTGTGGACTTTGGTGGACTTGCCTGATGATCGGCAAGCCATAGAAAATAAATGGATCTTCAAGAGGAAGACTGACGCTGATAGTAGTGTTACTATCTACAAAGCTAGACTTGTCGAAAAAGGTTTTTGACAAAGTTCAAGGTGTTGAATACAATGAGATTTTCTCACTCGTATCGATGCTTAAAAGTCTGTCTGAATCATGTTAGAAATTGCCACATTTTATGAAATTTGGCAAATGGATGTCAAAACTACATTCCTTAATGGATTTATTAAATAAGAGTTGTATATGATACAACCAGAAGGTTTTGTCAATCCTAAAGGTGCTAACAAAATGTGCAAGCTCCAGCAATCCATCTATGAACTGGTGCAAGCATCTCGGAGTTGGAATATACGCTTTGATAAGTTGATCAAAGCATATAGTTTTATACAGACTTGTGGTGAAGCCTGTATTTACGAGAAAGTGAGTGGGAGCACGACAACATTTCTGATAAGTATATGTGAATGACATATTGTTGATCGAAAATAATGTAGAATTATTCTGCAAAGCATAAAGGAGTGTTTGAAAGGAGTATTTTTTTTTCAATGAAAGACCTCGGTGAAGCTGCTTACACATTGAGCATCAAGATCTATATAGATAGATCAAGACGCTTGATAAGATTTTTCAATGAGTACATATCTTGATAAATTTTTGAAATAGTTCAAAATAGAACAGTCAAAGAAGGAGTTCTTGCCTGTGATGCAAAGGTGTGAAGTTGAGTAAGACTCAAGACCCGACCATGGCAGAAAATAGAAAGAGAATGAAAAGTCATTCCCTATGCCTCAGTCATAGGTTCTATAAAGTATGCTATGCTGTGAACCAGACCTATTGTATACCTTGCTTTGAGTTTGACAAAGGAATACAATTTTGATCTAAGAGTAGATCACTGGACAGCGGTCAAGAATATCCTTAGTGAGGACTAAGGAGATGTTTCTCGATTATGGAGGTGATAAAAGAGCCCGTCGTAAAAAGTTACAATGATGCAAGCTTTTACACCAATCCAGATGACTCTAAGTCTCAATCTGGATACATATTGAAAGTGGGAGCAATTAGCTAGAGTAGCTCCGTGCAGAGCATTGTGGACATAGAATATTTGCAAAATACATACGGCTCTGAATATGACATACCCGTTGACTAAACTTCTCTCACAAGCAAAACATGATCATACCTTAGTACTCTTTGGGTGTTAATCACATAGCTATGTGAACAAACCCTTTGGGTGTTGATCACATGATGATGTGAACTATGGGTATTAATCACATATAGATGTGAATATTTGTGTTAAATCACATGGCGATGTGAACTAGATTATTGACTCTAGTGCAAGTGGGAGACTGAAGGAAATATGCCCTAGAGGCAATAATAAAGTTATTATTTATTTCCTTATATCACGATAAATGTTTATTATTCATGCTAGAATTGTATTAACCGGAAACATGATACATGTGTGAATACATAGACAAACATATAGTCACTAGTATGCCTCTACTTGACTAGCTCATTAATCAAAGATGGTTATGTTTCCTAACCATAGACATGTGTTGTCATTTGATTAATGGGGTCACATCATTAGGAGAATGATGTGATTGACATGACCCATTCCGTTAGCCTAGCACTTGATCGTTTAGTATATTGCTATTGCTTTCTCCATGACTTATACATGTTCCTGTAACTATGAGAATTATGCAACTCCCGTTTATCGGAGGAACACCTTGGGTACTACCAAACGTCACAACGTAACTGGGTGATTATAAAGGAGTACTACAGGTGTCTCCAAAGGTACATGCTGAGTTGGCGTATTTCGAGATTAGGTTTTGTCACTCCGATTGTCGGAGAGGTATCTCTGGGCCCTCTTGGTAATGCACATCACTATAAGCCTTGCAAGCAATGTAACCAATGAGTTGGTTACGGGATGATGCATTACGTAACGAGTAAAGAGACTTGCCGGTAATGAGATTGAACTAGGTATTGGATACCGACGATCGAATCTTGGGCAAGTAACATACCGATGACAAAGGGAACAACGTATGTTGTTATGCGGTTTGACCGATAAAGATCTTCGTAGAATATGTAGGAAATAATATGTGCATCCAGGTCACGCTATTGGTTATTGACCGAGAATGGTTCTAGGTCATGTCTACATAGTTCTCGAACCCGTAGGGTCCGCACGCTTAACGTTACGATGACAATTTTATTATGAGTTTATAAGTTTTGATGTACCGAAGTTTGTTCGGAGTCTCGGATGTGATCACGTACATGACGAGGAGTCTCAAAATGGTCGAGACATAAAGATTGATATATTGGACGACTATATTCGGACACCGGAAGTGTTCCGGGCGATTTCGGAGAAAACCGGAGTGCCGGAGGGGTTACCGGAACCCCCGGGGAAGTATTGGGCCTTAGTGGGCCTGAGGGGAGAGAGAGGGCAGCAGCCCAGGAGGTGGCGCGCCCCCTCCCATGGGGAGTCCGAATTGGACTAGGGGAGGGGGGCGCGGCCCCTCTTTCCCTCTCCCTCTCCCTCTCTTTCCTTCTCCTCTTCCTCCTTCCTAGTTGGACTAGGAAAGGGGAGTCCTACTCCCACTAGGAGGAGGACTCCCGCCTCCTTGGCACGCCCCAAGGGCCGGCCGGCCTCCCCCCTTACTCCTTTATATACGGGGGCAGGGGGGCACCCCATAGACACAAGTTGATCTACGGATCGTTCCTTAGCCGTGTGCGGTGCCCCCCTCCACTATATTCCAACTGGGTCATATCGTCGCGGAGTTTAGGCGAAGCCCTGCACCGGTAGAACATCATCATCGTCACCATGCCTTCATGCTGACGGAACTCATCCCCGACGCTTTGCTGGATCGGAGCTCGGGGATCGTCATCGAGCTGAACGTGTGCTGAACTCGGAGGTGCCGTACATTCGGTACTTGGATCGGTCGGATCGTGAATACGTACGACTACATCAATCGCGTTGTGCTAACGCTTCCGCTTATGGTCTACGAGGGTACGTGGACAACACTCTCCCCTCTCGTTGCTATGCCATCACCATGATCTTGCGTGTGCGTAGGAATTTTTTCGAAATTACTACGTTCCCCAACAAGTATATCTAGGCAATGATCATGTATATAGGCATCACGTCTGTGACAAGTAGATCGAAACGATTCTGCATCTACTACTATTACTCCACTCATCGACCACTATCCAGCATGCATCTAGAGTATTAAGTTAAAAACAGAGTAACGCCTTAAGCAAGCTGACATGATGTAGAGGAATAAATTCATGCAATATGATAAATACCCCATCTTGTTATCCTCGATGGCAACAATACAATACGTGCCTTGCAACTCTTTCTGTCACTGAGTAAGGACACCGCAAGATTGAACCCAAAGCCATGCACTTCTCCCATTGCAAGAACTACCAATCTAGTTGGCCAAACCAAACGGATAATTAGAAGAGACTTGCAAAGATAACTCAATCATACATAAAAGAATTCAGAGAAGAATCAAATATTTTCCATAGATAAGTTGGATCATAAACCCACAATTCATCGGTCTCAACAAACACACCGCAAAAAGAAGATTACATCGAATAGATCTCCACAAGAGAGGGGGAGAACATTGTATTGAGATCCAAAAAGAGAGAAGAAGCCATCTAGCTACTAGCTATGGACCCGAAGGTCTGAAGTAAACTACTCACACTTCATCGGAGGGGCTATGGTGTTGATGTAGAAGCTCTCCATGGTGGACGCCCTCTCCGGCGGAGCTCCGGAACAGGCCCCACGATGGGATCTCGTGGATACAGGAAGTTGCAGTGGTGGAATTAGGTTTTTGGCTCCCTCTCTGGTCTAATGGGGGTACGTAGGTATATATAGGAGGAAGGAGTACGTCGGTGGAGCTCCAAGGAGCCCACGAGGCAGGGGGCACGCCCAGGGTGGAGGGGTGCCCCCTCCACCCTCGTGACCGCCTCGTGGCTTTCTTGACGGAGGGTCCAAGTCTCCTGGATCTTATCTGATGAGAAAATCACGTCCCCGAAGGTTTCATTCCGTTTGGACTCCGTTTGATATTCTGTTTCCTCAAAATACTGAATAGGCAAAAAACAGCAATTCTGAGCTGGGCCTCCGGTTAATAGGTTAGTCCCAAAAATAATATAAAAGTGGAAAATAAAGCCCAATATAGTCCAAAACAGTAGATAAAGTAGCATGGAGCAATCAAAAATTATAGATACGTTGGAGACGTATCAGGACGCTCTTCACACATGCGGCTTAACGGACATGTGGTACATAGGGACCAAGTGGACGTTTGAAAGAAGAATAAAGGGAGGTTTGTAACGAGGGTGCGACTAGATAGATGTGTGGTCATAGTCCTGAATGGGCTCTAACCTTCCCAATAAATGTTCTTGACCACAAAGTGGCAGCTAGCTTAGATCAAATACCCCTATTGCCAAGAATTCACGACGTGCATGCATGCAGAGTGGGCCCGGGCCTTTTAAATATGAAACAATGTGGGAGAGAGAGGAGGCAATGTTTGAGGTTGTCTGCACTGGTTGGGATTGGAGTGGTGGCGATTCCGTGTTGGCCCTGCACGAAAAACTACAAACTCTGGCTGCAGATCTTAGTGCATGGGACCGCAATCATTTCGGTAGCGTTAGGTCAGAGATTTGGCGGTTGAAAAATTAATAAGAGGACCTGCGCTCTGCCCCAAACAGATTCAGACCCACGAGTGAGGAGATTAAGGTTGCAGATCGCCTCATGGAACTTTTTCACATGGAGGAAATGTTGTGGTGCCCGAGGGATCGTTTGGACTAGCTCGTACATTGGGACAAAAACACTTATTTTTTTCACTTGAGCTAGTAAGCGGCATAGGAAAAATCAAATAAAATCATTGCAAAAATTGATGGACATGTTATAGAGGATAGAGAGGAGATGGAAGCGATGACCACGACATTTTACAAAGACCTTTACACCTCTGAAGGGGTCTATATATGGACCAAGTGCTATCAACGAGGCCAAGTAACGTAACACCCAACATGAATCAAATGCTTAATGCACCTTACACCATGAAGGAGGTTAAAGAGGCTTTGTTTCAAATGTTTCCAATCGAGGTACGGGGACTGGATGGTTTTCCTACGCATTTCTTTTAGCATCACTCAGATGTTTGTAGACAGGAGGTAACCAGGGTGGTCCTAAAGATTGTTGACGGCCCTGAGTCCGCAGAATGCATTAATGAAACTATTCGGGTATTGATTCCCAAGGTAAAAAACCAGCACTTATGTCTCAATTTCGTCCTATCATTCTATGCAATGTGCTCTACAAAATTGCCTCCAAAGTAATCTCCAATAGACTGAAGATAGCCATGCCTGACATAATCTCTGAGGACTTTGTCCTAGGTAGACTAATCACTGATAATATCATAGTTGCCTATGAAAGCTTGCACTTCATAAACCGTAACAGGGAAAAGAAACACCAATCATGTGCGTTAAAACTTGATATGATGAAGACCTATGACAGGGTTGAGTGGGCATATCTGGAGGCCGTAATGCTGAAGCCGGGATTTTCTAAAAAATGGGTAAAAATTTATGAGCCTGGTTAGCTCGGGAGATTCGCAGTCATGTTTAATGGGAAGAAACTTTAAGATTTTAAACCATCACGAGGAATCCGGCAAGGGGCCTGATTTCCCCATACTTGTTCTTGTTAGCAGCAGAGGGCCTTTTGTGAAGGAAATATGCCCCAAGGGCAATAATAAAGTTGTTATTTTATATTTCCTTATTCATGATAAAGGTTTATTATTCATGCTAGAATTGTATTGATCAGAAACTTAAATACATGTGTGAATACATAAACAAATACTGTGTCCTTAGTAAGCCTCTACTAGACTAGCTCGTTGATCAAAGATGGTTAAGGTTTCCTAACCATAGACATGTGTTGTCATTTGTTAACGGGATCACATCATTAAGAGAATTATGTGATGGACAAGACCCATCCGTTAGCTTAGCATAATGATCGTTCAGTTTATTGCTATTTCTTTCGTCATGTCAAATACATATTCCTTCGACTATGAGATTATGCAACTCCCGAATACCGGAGGAATATTTTATGTGCTATCAAACATCACAACATAACTGGGTGATCATAAAGATGCTCTACAGGTATCTCCAAAGGTGTTTGTTGAGTTGGCATAGATCAAGATTAGGATTTGTCACTCCGAGTATCGGAGAGGTATCTCTGGGCCCTCTCGGTAATACACATCATAAGAAGCCTTGCAAGCAAATGACTAATGAGTTAGTTATAAGATGTTGTATTACGGAACAAGTAAAGAGACTTGCCGGTAACGAGATTGAACTAGGTATAGAGATACCCACGATCGAATCTCGGGCAAGTAACATACTGATACGTCTCCGTCGTATCTATAATTTTTTATTGTTCCATGCCAATATTATTCAACTTTCATATACTTTTGGCAACTTTTTATACTATTTTTGGGACTAACATATTGATCCAGTGCCCAGTGCCAGTTCCTGTTTGTTGCATGTTTTATGTTTCGCAGAAAACCCATATCAAACGGAGTCCAAACGGGATAGAAATGGACGGAGAATTATTTTGGAATATTTATGATTTTTGGGAAGTAAAATCAATGCGATACGGTGCCCGAGGGGGCCAGGAGATAGGGGGGCGCGCCCCAGGGAGGTAGGCGCGCCCTGGACTCTCCTGGCCCCCCACCCTTAAGGCGGTTGACGCTCTTCTTTTGCCACAAGAAAGCTAATTTTATGAGAAAGATCTGGGCGAAAGATTCACCCCAATCGGAGTTACGGATCTCCGGATATAAAAGAAATGGTGAAGGGGCAGAATCTAGGAACACAGAAATAGAGAGAGACAGAGAGATAGATCCAGTCTCGGAGGGGCTCTCACCCCTCCCACGCCATGGGATCCAAGGACCAGAGGGGAAACCCTTCTCCCATCTAGGGAGGAGTTCAAGGAAGAAGAAGAAGAAGGGGGGCCTCTCCCCCTTGCTTCCGGTGGCGCCGGAACGCTGCCGGGGGCCATCATCATCACCGCGATCTTCACCAACACCTCCATCATCTTCACCAACATCTCCATCACCTTCCCCCATCTATATTCAGCGGTCCACTCTCCCGCAAGCCGCTGCACCCTCTACTTGAACATGGTGCTTTATGCTTCATATTATTATCCAATGATGTGTTGCCATCCTATGATGTCTGAGCAGATTTTCGTTGTCCTATCGGTGATTGATGGATTGCTATGATTGGTTTGATTTGCATGTTTTATTATTTGTGCTGTCCTATGGTGCTCTCCGTGTCGCGCAAGCATGAGGGATCCCCGCTGTAGGGTTTGCAATATGTTCATGATTTGCTTATGGTGGGTGCGTGAGTGACAGAAGCACAGACCCGAGTAAGTAGGTTGTTTGCGTATGGGATAAAGGGGACTTGATTCTTTAATGCTATGGTTGGGTTTTACCTTAATGATCTTTAGTATTTGTGGATGCTTGCTAGAGTTCCAATCATAAGTGCATATGATCCAAGAAGATAAAGTATGTTAGCTTATGCCTCTCCCTCAAATAGAATTGCAATAGTGATTACTGGTCTAGTAACGTAGTCAATTGCTTAGGGACAATTCCACAACTCCTACCACCACTTTTCCACACTCGCTATATTTACTTTATTGCATCTTTATCTAAACAACCCCTAGCTTTTATTTACGTGTTCTTTATTATCTTGCAAACCTATCCAACAACACCTACCAAGTACTTCTAGTTTCATACTTGTTCTAGGTAAAGCAAACGTCAAGCATGCGTAGAGTTGTATCGGTGGTCGACAGAACTTGAGGGAATACTTGTTCTGCCTTTAGCTCCTCGTTGGGTTCGACACTCTTACTTATCGAAAGAGGCGACAATTGATCCCGTATACTTGCGGGTTATCACATACCGATGGACAAAGGGAATTACATATGTTGTCATAATGGTTCGACCGATAAAGATCTTCGTAGAATATGTAGGAGCCAATATGTGCATCCAGGTTCCGCTATTGGTTATTGACCAGAGAGGTGTCTTGGTCATGTCTACATAGTTCTCGAACCTGTAGGGTCCGCACGCTTAACGTTCATTGACAATATAGTGTTATATGAGTTACATGATTTGGTGACCGAATGTTGTTCAGAGTCCCAGATGAGATCACGGACATGACGAGGAGCCTTGAAATGGTCGAGAGGTAAAGATTGATATATACGACTATGGTATTCAGACACCGGAATAGTTTCGGAGTGCACTGGGTACTTATCGGGTCACCGGAAGGGGTTCCGGGCACCCCCGGCAAGTGTATGGGCCTTATGGGCCAAAGGGGGGGACAGACCAGCCCACAAAGGGGCTGGTGCACCCCTTCCCTTGGTTGGCCGGCCCTAGGGGAAGGAAAGGGGAGGGGTGGCACCTCCTGCATTTCCCTCCTCAGGAGAGAAAGGAGGGGGGGGGCGCCACCTCCTCCTTCCTTCCTCCCACACTCCAAATAAGGAAGTGGGTACCACCTGGGGTAAGACCCCAAGTAGGATTCGGCCTACTTGGGGGCGCCTCCTGGCTGCTCCCTCCACCCCCACCTATATATATGTGGGAGGGGGCGCCTAGCACAACACACAACATTGTCTTAGCCGTGTGTGGCGCCCCCTCCACCGTTTACACCTTCGGTCATATTTTCGTAGTGCTTAGGCGAAGCCCTGCGGAGATAACTTCACCATCACCGTCACCACGCCGTCGTGCTGCCAGAACTCATCCACTACCTCGTCGTCTTGCTAGATCAAGAAGGTGTGGACATCACCGAGTTGAATGTGTGCTGAATGCGGAGGTGCCATACATTCAGTACTCGATCGGTTGGATCACGAACAAAGTTCGACTACATCAACCGCATTGTCGAACGCTTTCACTGACGGCCTACAAGGGTACGTAGACGCACTCTCCCCCTCGTTTCTATACATCTCCATGGATAGATCTTGCGTGTGCGTAGAAATTTTTTGTTTTCCATGCAATGTTTCCCAACAGTGGCATCCGAGCCAGGTCTATGCGTAGATGATATGCACGAGTAGAACACAAAGAGTTGTGGGCAATGATAGTCATACTGCTTACCACCAACGCCTTATTTTGATTCCGCAGTATTGTGGGATGAAGCGGCCCGGACCAACCTTACATGTCCACGCACATGAGACCGGTTCCACCGACAGACATGCAACTAGTTTTGCATAAAGGTGGCTGGTGGGTGTCTGTTTCTCCTACTTTAGTTGAATCGAATTTGACTGCATCCGGTCCTTGAAGAAGGTTAAAGCAGCAAACTTGATAAATCACCATTGTGGTTTTTGCCGTAGGTAAGAACAGTTCTTGCTATAAGTCCATAGCAGCCACGTAAAACTTGCAACAACAAAGTAGAGGACGTCTAACTTGTTTTTGCAGGGCATGTTGTGATGTGATATGGTCAAGACATGATGTGATATACGTTATTGTATGAGATGATCATGTTTTGTAATTTATCGACAACCGGCAGGAGCCTTATGGTTGTCTCTTTATTGTATGAAATGCAAATGCCAAGTAATTGTTTAACTTTATCACTATGCGTTAGCGATAGTTGTACAAGCAATGTTGGTGAGAGGACCACTACGCAACGATGGAGATCAAGGTGTCGAGCCGGTGACGATGGACATCATGATGATGCTTTGGAGATGGAGATCAAAAGCACAAGATAATGAGGGCCATATCATGTCACATATTTTGATTGCATGTGATGTTTATATTTTATGCATCTTCTTTTGCTTAGAACGATGGTAGCGTTATAAGATGATCCCTTCACTAAATTTCAAGATAAAAGTGTTCTCCCCGAGTATGCACCATTGCTAAAGTTCATCGTTTCGAAGCACCTCGTGATGATCGGGTGTGATAGAATTTATGTTCACATACAATGGGTGTAAGGCAGTTTTGCACATGAAGAATACATGGGTTAAACTTGACGAGCCTAGCATGTACAGGCATGGTCTCGGAACACTTGAGACCGAAAGGTCGAACGTGAGTCATATAGTAGATATGATCAACATAGAGATGTTCACCATTGATGACTACCCCATCTCACGTGATGATCGGACATGGGTTAGTTGATTTGGATCATGTATCACTTAGATAACTTGAAGGATGTTTATTTAAGTGGGAGTTCATTAGTAATTTTATTAACTGAACTTAATATATCATGAACTTAGTCTTATAGCTTTGCATATCTATGTTGTAGATCAATGGCCCGAGCTACCGTTCCCCTGAATTTTAATGCGTTCCTAGAGAAAGCTAAGTTTAAAGATGATGGTAGCAACTACACGGACTAGGTCCGTAACTTGAGGATTATCCTCATTCATGCATAGAAGAATTATGTCCTTGATGCACCGCTAGGTGACATGCCTGCTACAGGAGCTGATGCAGATGTTATGAACGTCTGGCAAGCTCAATCTGATGACTACTCAATAGTTCAGTGTGCCATGCTTTATGGCTTAAAACCGGGACTTCAAAGATGTTTCCAACAAGTTCTATAGCTGCAAGATGGAGGAGAACAATTCTGTTAGTGAACACATACTCAAAATGTATGTGTATTATAATCACTTGACTTAGCTGGGAGTTGATCTTCCAGTTGATTGTGTTATTGACAGAGTTCTTCAACTCACTGCCACCAAGCTACAAAGGCTTCATGATGAACTATAATATGCAAGGGGTGAACAAAACAATTCTAGAGCTCTTCGCAATGCTTAAGGACGCGGAGGTAGAAATAAAGAAGGAGCATCAAGTGTTGATGGTTAACAAGACCACTAATTTCAATAAAAAGTGCAGGGGAAAGAAAGGGAACTTCAAGAAGAATGGCAAGCAAGTTGCCACTCCCAGGAAGAAACCAAAAGCTGGAACTAAGCCTGAAACTGAGTCCTTGTACTGCAAAGGGAATGGTCACAGGAAGCGGAACTACCCCAAGTATTTGGCGGATAAGAAGGATGGCAAAGCGAACAAGTTATATTTGATATACATGTAATTGATGTGTTCCTTACTAATGCTCGCAGTCACGCCTGGGTATTTGATACTGGTTTGGTTACTCATATTTGTAACTCGAAACAGGAGCTGCGGAATAAACGAAGATTGGCTAAGGACAAGGTGGCCATGCGTGTCGGAAATGGTTCCAAGGTTGATGTGATCACCGTCGGCACGCTACCCTTACATCTACCTTCGGGATTAGTTTTAGATCTCAATAATTGTTATTTGGTGCCCGCGTTGAGCATGAACATTATATCTGGATCTTGTTTATTGTGAGAAGGTTATTCATTTAAGTCAGAGAATAATGGTTGTTCTATTTATATGAATAATATCTTTTATGGTCATGCACCCTTGAAGAGTGCTCTATTCTTGTTGAATCTCGATTGTAGTGATACACATATTCATATTATTGATGCCAAAATATGCAAAGTTGATAATGATAGTGCAACATATTTGTGGCACTGCGGTTTAGGTCATATTGGTGTAAAGCACTTGAAGAAAATCCATGCAGATGGGCTTTTGGAATCACTTGATTATGAATCATTTGATACTTGCGAACCATGCCTCACGGGCAAGATGACTCCATTCTCCGGAACAATGGAGTGATGTCTACTACGCAACTTTATTCTTGTAGAATCATGTTGGGCCTCCAAGCGCAGAGTTTGTAGGACAGTAGCAATTTTCCCTCAAGTGGATGACCTAAGGTTTATCAATCCGTGGGAGGTGTAGGATGAAGATGGTCTTTCTTGAACAACCCTGCAACCAAATACAAGAAATATCTTGTGTCCCCAACACACCCAATACAATGGCAAATTGTATAGGTGCACTAGTTCAGCGAAGAGATGGTGATAAAAGTGTAATATTGATGGTAGAAATATATTTTTATAACCTGAATAAATAAAAACAGCAAGGTAGCAAATAGTAAACGGGCACAAAAACGGTATTGCAATGCTTAAAAATGAGGCATAGGGTCCGTACTTTCACTAGTGCAACCTCTCAACAATGCTAACATAATTGGATCATATGATTATCCCTCAAAGTGGAATAAAGAATCACTCCTGAGTTCCTATCAGCAGAGAACAAAAGATAGGAATTGCTTGTAGGGCACAAAACCACCTCAAAGTTATTCTTTCCATTCGATCTATTCAAGAGTTCATACTAAAATAACACAAAGCTATTTTTTCCATTCGATCTATCCTAGAGTTCGTACTAGAATAACACCAAAGCAAATTCATATTCATAATACTCAATCCACACAAAGAACTATAAAGAGACCCCAAAGTTTCCGTCGGAGAAAAACATGCATCAACCCCTATGCATAGATTACCCCAATATCACCGCGGGAATCCGCGAGTTGAATGCCATAACACATATCAAGTGAATCAATAGGATACCTCATTGTCACCTCAAGTATTCATATTGCAGGACATATATCATGTGTTCTCATCTTCGAATATTCAATCCGACAAGACAAAAGTTTGAAGGGTAAAGATACAATTCATCATAAAAGAGTATGGAGGGGAGAAACATCATATGATCTGACTATATTAACAAAGCCCATGATATAGATCACGAGAGAGAGGGATATCAAACACATAGCTACTGGTACAAACCCTCAGCCCGGAGGGTGGACTACTCCCTCCTCATCGTGGTGGCCGCCGGGATTATGAAGATGGCCATCGGAGATGATTCCCCCCTCCGGCAGGGTGCCTGAACAGGGTCTAGATTGGTTTTTGGTGGCTACAGAGCCTTGCTGTGGCGGAACTTCTGATCTAGGGCTACCCCCAAGGGTTTCAGAATATTTGGGAATTTATAGTGCAAAGAGGGGGTGCGGGAGGCCACCGAGGTGGGCACAACCCACCTGGGCGCGCCAGGGGGCCCTGGCGCGCCCTGGTGGGTTGTGCCCTGGCGCGCCCAGGTGGGTTGTGCCCCCCTCGGGGCACCTCCTAGGTGCAGCTCAGGCCCATTGGGTTCCTTCTGGTCCAAAAAAAATCTCTGTAAAGTTTTGTTGCGTTTGGACTCTGTTTGATATTGATTTCCTGCGATGTAAAAAACAAGCAAAAAACAACAACTGGCACTTGGCACTGGGTCAATAGGTTAGTCCCAAAAATGATATAAAGTTGCTATAAAATGATTGTAAAATGTCCAAGAATGATAATATATTAGCATGAATACTTCATAAATTATAGATACGTTGGAGATGTATCATGGAGCGAGCTATTGACTTATTGGAAATAATACATACGGATGTATGCGGTCCGATGAGTGTTGAGGCACGCGGCGGGGTATCGTTATTTTCTGACCTTCACAGATGATATGAGTAGGTATGGGTATATCTACTTGATGAAACAAAAGTCTGAAACATTTGAAAAGTTTAAAGAATTTCAGAGTGAAGTGGAGAATCATCATAACAAGAAAATAAAGTTTCTACGATCTGATCGTGGAGGCGAATATTTGAGTTACGAGTTTGGCCTTCATTTAAAACAACGTGGAATTGTTACACAACTCACGCCACCTGGAACACCACAGCATAATGATGTGTCCGAACATCGTAACCGTACTTTATTAGATATGGTGCGTTCTATGATGTCTCTTACCGATTTACCGCTATCGTTTTGGGGTTATGCATTAGAGACAGCCGCATTCACGTTAAATAGGGCATTGTCTAAATCCGTTGAGACGACACCGTATGAACTGTGGTTTGGCAAGAAACCTAAGTTGTTGTTTCTGAAAGTTTGGGGTTGCAACACTTATGTCAAAAGGCTTCAACCTGATAAGCCCGAACCCAAATCGGAGAAGTGCGTCTTCATTGGATACCCTAAGGAAACAATTGGGTACACCTTCTACCACAAATCTGAAGGCAAGAACTTTGTTGCTAAGAATGGATCCTTTTTAGAGAAGGAGTTTCTCTTGAAAGAAGTGAGTGGGAGGAAAGTAGAACTTGATGAGGTAGTTGTACCTTCTCTTGAATTGGAAAGTAGGACATCAGAGAAATCCGTTCCCGTGATGCCTACACCAACTAGAGAGGAAGCAAATGATAATGATTATGAAACTTCAGATCAAGTTGCTACTGAACCTCGTAGGTCAACCAGAGCACGATCCGCACCAGAGTGGTACGGTAATCCTATCATGGAAGTCATGTTATCAGACCAAGGCGAACCTACAAACTATGTAGAAGCTATGATGAGCCCAGATTCTGATAGATGGCTTGAGGCCATGAAAACTGAGATAGGATCCATGTATGAAAACAAAGTATGGACTTTGGTGGACTTGCCCGATGATCGGCAAGCCATAGAAAATAAATTGATCTTCCAGAAGAAGACTGACGCTGATGGTAATGTTACTATCTACAAAGCTCGACTTGTCGCAAAAGGTTTTTGGCAAGTTCAAGGAGGTGACTACGATGAGACTTTCTTACCCGTAGCGATGCTTAAGTCAGTTTGAATCATGTTAGCAATTGCCGCAATTTATGATTATGAAATCTGGCAAATGGATGTCAAAACTGCATTCCTTAATGGATATCTTAAAGAAGAGTTGTATATGATGCAACCAGAAGGTTTGTCGATCCTAAAGGTGATAACAAAGTGTGCAAGCTCCATCGATCCATCTATGGATTGGTGCAAGCATCTCAGAGTTGGAATATATGCTTTGATGAGGTGATCAAAGCATATGGTTTTATACAAACTTACGGTGAAGCCTGTATTCACAAGAAAGTGAGTGGGAGCTCTGTAGCATTTCTGCTATTATATGTGGATGACATGTTGTTGATTGGAAATGATATAGACTTTCTGGATAGCATAAAAGGATACTTGAATAAGAATTTTTCAACGAAAGACCTCGGTGAAGCTGCATATATATTGGGCATCAAGATCTATAGAGATAGATTGAGACGCTTAATAGGACTTTCACAAAGCACATACCTTGATAAAGTTTTGAAGAAGTTCAAAATGGATCAGTCAAAGAAAGGGTTCTTGCCTGTGTTACAAGGTGTGAAATTGAGTCAGACTCAAAACCCGGCCACTGCAGAAGATAGAGAGAGAATGAAAGTCATTCCCTATGCCTTAGCCATAGGTTCTATCATGTATGCTATGTTGTGTACCAGACCTGATGTGTGCCTTGCCATAAGTTTGGCATGGAGGTACCAAAGTAATCCAGGAGTGAATCACTAGACAACGATCAAGAAGATCCTGAAGTACTTGAAAAAGACCAAGGATATGTTTCTCGTTTGTGGAGGTGACGAAGAGCTCATTGTAAATGGTTACGTCGATGGTTGCTTCAACACTGATCCGGATGAGTCTAAGTCACAAACCGGATACATATTTATATTCAATGGTGGAGCTGTCAGTTGGTATAGTTCTAAGAAGAGTGTCGTGGCAGGATCTACGTGTGAAGCGGAGTACATAGCTTCTTTGGAAGTAGCACATGAAGGAGTCTGGATGAGGGAGTTCATATCGGATCTAGGTGTAATACCTAGTGCATCGGGTCCAATGAAAATCTTTTGTGACAACACTGGAGAAATTGCCTTGGCGAAGGAATCCAGGTTTCACAAGAGAACCAAACACATCAAGAGATGCTTCAACTCCATTCATGAAAAGGTCAAGGATGCAGACATAGAGATTTGCAAAATACATATGGATCTGAATGTGGCAGACCCGTTGACTAAGCCTCTTCAGCGAGAAAAACATGACCAACACCAAGACTCCTTGTGTGTTAGATTCATTACAATATAATCTAGGTTACTGACTGTAGTGCAAGTGGGTGACTGAAGGAAATATGCCCTCAAGGCAATAATAAAGTTGTTATTTTATATTTCCTTATTCATGATAAAGGTTTATTATTCGTGCTAGAATTGTATTGATCGGAAACTTAAATACATGTGTGAATGCATAAACAAATACCGCGTCCCTAGTAAGCCTCTACTAGACTAGCTCGTTGATCAAAGATGGTTAAGGTTTCCTAACCATAGACATGTGTTGTCATTTGATAATGGGATCACATCATAGGAGAATGATGTGATGGACAAGACCCATATGTTAGCTTAGCATAATGATCGCTCAGTTTATTGCTATTGCTTTCTTCATGTCAAATACATATTCCTTCGACTATGAGATTATGCAACCCCCGAATACCTGAGGAATGCCTTGTGTGCCATCAAACATCACAACGTAACTGGGTGATCATAAAGATGCTCTACAGGTATCTCCAAAGGTGTTTGTTGAGTCGGCAAAGATCAAGATTAGGATTTGTCACTCTGAGTATCGGAGAGGTATCGCTGGGCCCTCTCGGTAATACACATCATAAGAAGCCTTGCAAGAAAATGACCAATGAGTTAGTTATGAGATGTTGTATTATGGAACAAGTAAAGAGACTTGTCGGTTGATAACCCACAAGTATGGGGGGTCGTTGTAGCCTTCTTCGATAAATAAGAGTGTCAAACCCAACGAGGAGCTAAAGGTAGAACAAATATTCCCTCAAGTTCTATCGACCACCGATACAACTCTATGCACACTTGACGTTTGCTTTACCTAGAACAAGTATGAAACTATTTTGCAAGAATAAAACTACGAGTACTTTGCGAGAATAAAACTACGAATAAATTGCAAGGTAATAAAAGTGGATAGCTTTTGTTAACAAGAAAGTCATTTTTCCCTAGGAATCGATAACAAGTACCGGCAAAGGAATGGAGCAAAGGAAAACTGTAGGATTTGTTCCTTTAGTGTCTCCTTGAAAGAAAAACCGTAGGAATTTTAATTTCCACTTGTCCTCCTTTTCATATAACTATTCATCAAGCACAAGACTAAGAGATAGTAGCATAATAGCATTATAACCGTACATTTTCTTGTGGTTTGACTTAATATCACCATGCTTTTTTGCATCCTATGATCTTCTAATTGTTGTGAATCAAACACCCAGATTGGCAGAAATCCTGTGTTTTTAAATTCTCTATTTTTGCATGTGCATTCCTATCCTATTCCTGTCTATTTCCTATCCCTGCATTGTTAGAATCCTCAAATTCAAACAAGCCCTTACTCAATTACTTCTGTTACATATATGTGTCAAAGAAAACCTTGTGTGGTTTGTCCTGCTGCTGCAGCGCTGTGTTCCACCCTAGCTCAGCTGCTCCAACAACGGAAGGGTTCACCACAGCAGGGATCCGCTCTCCAGACTGTCTTTCGCCGCCTTAAATCTTCTTCCCCGCCGCCGGCAGCCACGACAACTGCATTACCATCATCAACTGAGCAGATGACCTTGAGGACTACACGGGTCCGCAAGAGAGGTCACACTCTTCCGTGTTTGCTTACATTATGCATCGCTTAATATGATGACACGCTACATTATCATCGTGTTCACCTATTAGACTCCGAGTCAGGTCCAAACTAATGCTGAAACTTGAGTTTTTAAATGGTTACATATTGGGGCAGCAATCAATACTATCTGTCTACTACCTAGTTAATCTCGGGTGTCTACCATGAGTTTCATGTTGGGTGCAAACAAACATTAAAGGAGCCATTATCTGTATTTTTTAACTAAAGCTATTATCTGCCTGCTATCATTGGTTTTGGGTCTATCCACAGTTTGCTACCATCACTCTGGATTTGTGCATGCACTCCTTACATAATCTCACTATGTTTTATTCCTATGCATGCCAGTTATTGTATACAATGGAACTGATCATGTAGAGCAAAAGAGACGAGCCTTGCGTGGCAATAAAATTTCGTGCAGATGTCGCTCCATGGTGGGCGCAAAGGCAGCCCCCCTCCACCCATTTCGAATCGTAATCAAGAGGAAGATAACTGTTCTGAGGGGGATTCATAAGGAGAAGACCACTCCTATTTACCCCATGAGGTATTCGCTCTAACTTGACATGCTGATGTTGGTAATATCATGCATATGGTGCCTTGCATTGCTTACTGTATACATTAAAGATGTCATCTGCTTAGTTTAGACATGCTTTGTGTCAATGCCATCTGTCTAGTTTCTTTATCGTATATGTGAATCATGCAATGCCATCTTGTTTAGCCAGGCATCATATATGTGAATTTTGCAATGCCACCCTGGTTAGCCAGTCATCTTATGTGTGAATTATATCATGCCATCATTTTTTTATTACGTGTTAAATTTGTCAACAATTTTAGTACATTCAATTACTCTTCCTGTGCATCAGCCATTCGGCACGGTCATGGAAAATCTGGAGTGGAAACAAGGTCTTCAGAGCAAACAATGCTATCTGACGAAGCGCATGTCTTGCTGGTTACCGATAGCTCCTCAGAGGAGGATTCAGAGACAGATGACCAGTCATATTCCCCCCCCCCCACGTGAGGTGCATGCTCTAACTTGGCAGGGTTATGTTGCTCATATCGTGCGTATGGTATCTTGCATTGCTATGTCATTTGCTTAGTTTAGACATGCTTTGTGTGAGTGCCACCTGTTTAGTGTCTAATTACCATATATGTGAATTATGCAATGACATCTTGTTGAAAGACATTATATATGTGAATTATGCAATGTTATCTCGTTACAAGGCATTATGTATGTGAATTATGCAATGCCATGCTGTTTAGGCAAGCGTCATATACGTGAATTATATCATCCTGTTCTTTTTTTGTATTTCTCATTGCTTTTGTCGACAATGTTGGTATATTCAACTGCTCTTCCTGTGCATCAGCCATTTGAATTGGTGATGGAGAAATCTGGAGTGAAAACAAGGTCTTCAGAGTAGACAATGCTACCTGCTGAAGCAGATATCTTGCTGGTTACAAATAGCTCTTCAAAGGAGGATTCAAAGGCAGATGACCAGTCCTATTATCCCCCTGAGGTGTATGCTCAAACTTGGCAGGGTTATATTACTCATATCATGCATATGTTGTATTGCAATGCTTAGTTTTTACATCATATACACAATATTGAATGCCATCTCCTTAGTTGACACATCATATATGCGATTGCCCTCTGCTCACTTCCTTAGTATATAAATCATATATTTGAATTATGTCATGCCATGATGTTTACATAGGCAGCATGTATCTGAATTATGGCATGCCAACCCATTTTCTAAAGACATAATATAGTTATATAATCTCATCCTGTTTACATAGTCATCATATTTTAAATTATGTCATTCTATCCATGAATTATATCATGCCATCATGTTTCCATCGATGACATGTTTGTGATTTATGGCATGCCAACCACTTTAATAGACACATCGTAGAGTTATATCATGTCATCCTGTTTACATAGTCATCATATTTTGAAGTATGTCATTCTATCCTGTTCAGTTAGCCATCATACATGTGCAATTGTGTCATGCTATCCTGTTTAATTAGCCATCATATATGTGAAATTATGAACTGCTATTCTATTTGGTTAGACAACATAAATGTGAATTATTTCATGCCCTGTTTTCTTCCCTACTATCCATTGCACCTGTCTATCTTACAATGTCTGTACATTCAATTACTTTTCTTGTTTATCAGACATTTCAATTGGAGGGAGTGATGGCAGTATCTGTGGGAGTAAAAACACGATCTTCAGAAAAGATCATGCTACCTGTCGATGCAGATAGAACCACGGTTGTACTTGCCCAAGAACCAGTGTCGGTGTCAAAATCGGCGGATCTCGGGTAGGGGGTCCCGAACTGTGCGTCTAGGCGGATGGTAACATGAGACAAGGGACACGATGTTTTACCTAGGTTCGGGCCCTCTTGATGGAGGTAAAACCCTACGTCCTGCTTGATTAATATTGATGGTGTGTATTACAAGAGTGGATCTACCACGAGATCAAGGAGGCTAAACCCTAGAAGCTAGCCTATGGTATGATTGTTGTAATGGAGGTTATGTCCTACGGACTAAAGCCCTCCGGTTTATATAGACACCGGAGAGGGCTAGGGTTACACAGAGTCGGTTACAATGGTAGGAGATCTACATATCCGTATTGCCAAGCTTGCCTTCCACGCCAAGGAAAGTCCCATCCGGACACGGGACGGAGTCTTCAATCTTGTATCTTCGTAGTCTTGGAGTCCGGCGGACGATGATAGTCCGGCTGTCCGGACACCCCCTAGTCCAGGACTCCCTCAGTAGCCCCTGAACCTGGCTTCAATGACGATGAGTCCGGCGCGCATAATGTTCGGCATTGCAAGGCGGGTTCCTCCTTTGAATAATCCAGAGAAGATTGTGAACACCAGGATAGTGTCTGGCTCTGCAAAATAAATTCCACATTCCACCATAGAGAGAATAACATATACACAAGTTCAATCTGCTAACGTATTTTGCAGCATGACGTCACACCACTACCAAGCCTTTACTTGAATCGTTTATTATACCACCTCAACGCGTTTAGCAAAGCGGTTTCCTTGGCACGTCTTGTCGAAGCAGAGATCGTGTTCCCCTTATTCCGGGATTCTCATCAACACGGACGTGGGTAACCCAACCGCGCCATTGATGGTGGCGCTTGGGAGATAAGCGAGTTTTACCAGGCTAGTGGGGACGCATAGTCTTCGTCCGCCTATATATAAGGGATAAGGATTCACCTTTTCACCTACGCCTTCTTCCTCTTTTGCTTATCCATCTCCGCGCACTCGAGCTCCAGCGCCCAAGTTTGCGCATCTCGCCTCGACCTTCTCTGACCATGTCCGGAGCGGGAGGTAAATGGTTGGCCTCCACCGTTAAGGAGGAGCACATCACAAAGCTGCGCAGCGCCGGATACCTTTCCGGCGACATCGCGCACCGGCTGCCCGACGAGGGGAAGCTCATCCCCACCCCCAGGCCCCATGAGAGGTCGTCTTCCTCCCCCACTTCCTCCGCGGACTAGGCTTTCCACTTCACCCCTTTGTCCGGAGGCTCATGTTCTACTACAGCCTGGATTTCCATGATCTGGCGCCGAACTTCATCCTCAACATCTCGGCGTTTATAATCGTGTGCGAGGCCTTCCTCTGCATCCAGCCCCACTTCGGCTTGTGGCTCAAGACCTTCAATGTCAAGCCGAAGGTAGTAAAGGGCACTCAAGCGGAGTGCGGAGGCGCCATGTTGGGCAAGATGCCCAACGTCCTTTGGTTTGAAGGGGCCTTCGTGGAATCCGTCAAGGGGTGGCAGTCGGGGTGGTTCTATATCACCGAGCCGTGCGACCCTACGTGGGCGGCGGCCCCCGAGTTCAGATCTGGTATCCCTACGCAGCTCACCTCCTGGAAAGAGAAGGGCTTGCTGTGGGGTAATTCGGAGGAGCTGACGGGACTCCAAGCCTGTATCCAGAAGCTGGTGAACAAGAAGCTCAGGCTGGTTAACGTAGTCTAAGTCATGCTCGTCCGCCGGATTCTCCCATGCCAAGAACGGGCATTCAATCCGTGGGAGTTCGATCCGGAGCAGCACCAGGCGTTGAGCGGGCTCTTCGACACGACGTACGAAGGCGCCTGGAGGGTGCTGTTTAAGGGCGCCGAAGCCCCCGCATCCGCGACGGAAGATCGCGGATTTCACTCGCAGCGTCCAGCTGACGAGGTAAGTGATTCTACCCCTTTACGGGACACTTGTTGTTAATAGTTTGATTCTAAGTGGGTTTCAATCTCCCTTTTCCTTTGACAGGACTGGATGAAGAAGGCGGAGCAGCTCGTCTGCCCGGCTCCCATGCCAGAAAACCCAGTAGATGCCCGTCTAGCGGGGCTGCTGGTTCCGGCACCGCATGTGGTGCCGGAGAAGAAGGCCAAGAAGGTGGCTACAGGTACTCGAAAGAGTTCCCGTTTTCAGGTCTCCGACGGCTCCGAGGCGGACTCCTCCCCCGAAGATGAGGAGGAGGAAGAAGACTCTCCCCCAGAGGAGGGAGAGAGGAAGAGGAAGGCTTCCCCAACAGGGGAGGCCGAAGGGTCCAAGAGGGGAAGAACTATTCCCCCGGATAGCTCCTCCAACACCAACGTTGGCGATGAAGAGTGGCCCTCAAGGGCCAGGCCTCAGGCGAGATCGTAAGTATCCGGATCCTGAATGATCTACAATTTATTTTTGTTCACATAGTGTCCTTCTAGTGCCGCATACTGCCTGCAGTTCGGCCGACGATGATCTCCCTGCTTCGTCGAGCGGGTCGTTGGCTGCGTCGGATGTGGAATCTATTCCGACTGCCTCCGCCCCTCGCGCCGCCGAGGACGCCGAGGTGGGATCCCGGGAAGGGGCCCATCAGGAGGAGGCTCCGAAGGCGCCGCAAGGTAGCCTCCCGGACTTTGCGCTGGACTCTACACCAGAACCTGCAGTGGTTCCAGAGTCCGGCAGGCGGCCCCTTTGTAAGAAGGGCAAGACCGTGACACCGGCGGCCCCCGTCCAACCGGAGGCGCCGGACAACTTGTTGGAGGCGCTCAAAGGCGCTTCCATCGAGGAAGAACACCGCACTATCATGAGTGCGGTGATTTAGAAGGTTCAGCTCGCCAAGAGCGGGCTGACCGAAGCCTGCAGCAGCCTTCTAACAGGCTTTGAGGTAAGAAGTTAAAATTATAATGTAATACCGCATAGACAGTAGCCCCTGATGCTCAGTTCGGCGTTCGGAAAGAAAAGCCAGACTGAGGATCTAAAAAGATATACGCAGGGTTGCTAAAAAATATGTCAATATGGGTTTGCAGACTGCGCTGCTGACCTCTGCCGCACTGACAGCGGAGGTCGGTGCATTGAAGCAGGATCTCGAGCGGTCCGAGCAAGAGCTCGGCCGTGCCAAGAAGCAGCTCGAGGACAAAGAAGGTGAGTAACACCACTTTAAAGATTTACCTTACAGAAAAGGATTTTGGTTGCAATAAAAATGACAAGGATAACGTGGGTACTGCAGGGGCCACTAACGAGGTGGCAACCCTGAAGGAGGCTGTGTCCGCGGCCGAACGCAATGCGACCGCGGAACAGGCAGAGCGAGAGAAGCAGGAGGCGCGGGTGGCGGAGGTGCGGCAAGAGCTCCATGCTCTCATGGAGAAGCATGAGAGTTTGGAGCGCGACTCAAAGACTCGAGAGTCCGAGCTCGCCTCGGCTCTCGAAAGTGCCAAGTCCACCAAAGCCGAGGCCCGTAAGGCCCTTCAGGAGGTGGAAGATGTGAAGAAAATAGCGGCGGGTAAGGCATTTTTCATGCAAAGCAAGCATGTTAATGTAAACTACCTGATACTTACCTGAATTCGGAGCTCTCCAGGGGCGTTTTCAGATCTGCCGCGCAGTGTATCCGATGCCGCCGCATTCTATCGTGGTGAGGAGGGGAGCTCAACGGAGAAGGTCTTCTGGTCTCAGTACGCTGAGTCCGGCCATCCGGTGCCCCCTAGCGACCAGCTGAAGCAGTTGGTCGAACTCCACAAGGTAGCTGAGGAGGCCATGAAGGGCCTCATAGTCCGGCTGTGGCCTGGAGAGGCCATGCCTGGGAGCTACTTCGGCCTCGTGTGGCGGCTGGTGGATGCGTGCCCCTGGGTGGAGGTCATCAAGCGCTCCACCTGTATTGAAGGTGCTCGTCAGGCCCTTGTCCGCGCAAAGGTGCACTAGGGCAAGCTGGATGCGGAGAGGCTTATCACTGACGCGCCGCCAGCGGGCAAGGAGTATCGTACGCCCGAGATGTACTATAAGACTGTCCTGAAGGGTGCCCGCAAGATTGCGGATGAGTGCCTCAGAGATGTAATTATTGAGTAAACTTGCTATGTATTATCCTGTGCGCTGAAAACTTTGTTCATATGCGCTTAAGCAACGCTTGTTTAATTTAAAATATTACCTTCTGTGCAGCCGTTTATAAAATCTGAGAGATTGCAAGTCGTTGGCTTCATCCCCCGAGCCGCAAGTGCTGGGGTGTTCGGGATAAACTTGAGCACTCTTGTTCCCATTTTTGGGTCCATCTAGGGAGGCGCTCAACACAACGAACAAGGCAACCAGACTTATAATGCTTGAACACTCTCACTTAGCCATAGAATTCTATAATTTTAAATTTCGGCGAAGCCCCTAGTATTCGGAAGACCGAATTCGGGGCGCTATCCACGCCTTCGTCGGACATTATCCGGAACTTCACTCGAAGCGGCATAAGTCTTTAGGGACCCGAAAAGACCTCTCGAACAGCGACCAGTCTCTCGCCTTATCATGCCAGTCAGTTTTAGCTTTCTCCACTGAGGCGCTCGCCCATCTCAACCGGGGCGCAATCGCAGTGATTCTCCCAGTGCCACCTTAGCCGACAGAACGGAACGTAAGGCACCAAAACGTGGGAGCCGGGCAAACCCAACTATTGACCCAAGACATGATTCGGAGCCGATTCATATAATGCTATAAGTTCGGGGTGCCGCACTTGTGAAAGTGTTTGGACTTATCACACCATAATGCGGGGAACATAAGCCCCTGGTGTATTCGGCCGTACCAAAATATACGGGTGCAAGATGTCATTAATGAACATATGTGTAAAGTAATGCAATAACAGGCAAAAAATGCTGCATTATTTATTCAAGGAATTCTGCTATGAGTGCGGAAGGATACAAATAGTGCGGTAAGCAAGGGATTGGACTAAATAAACATGTCCCCCTCCAGGGGTGGGCTGCGGACTGGCGTATATAATCAAATTTAATGCTCGTAATGGAGACCACCATAGTGTTCGTCGCAACCTTCTTCCCTCCTTGGCTGTTGCATCTTGAGTTCGGCGGGTTCGCCGCCGGACAGAGCCTCTGGTGAACGGAGTCCTGTGTATAAAAAAAAGGAAAATAGAGAAAAAGGTGACACACTTGTGAGCCCCTGGTATGGTCGAGCCGCACTCTGGGTCTGTTGTGGTCGTGCCCCTCCCCCTAGGCCCATGGTATCTCCAGAGTGTAGTGATGTACGCGGATGGTTGGTCTTGCAATCATGCGAGGGCTGGGGTTGGGGCCGCATTGCTACGCGTGCTCGGGTCGTGCCAGGTGGTCTTGGTTGATGTTGCTCCGGGCGCATTTGGCCGTGTCCAGCCGTTTAACGGCGGACTCGAAAATTGCCTTAGAAGGCTGCTCTGTACTTCTGCCGCGAGAGCCGCTGTATGTTCCTCCGTTCGGAGGGAGAGTTCCGTATTTCCGTTGACCATGATGACCCCACGAGGGCCTGGCATCTTAAGCTTTAGGTATGCATAATGCGGCACCGCGTTGAACTTTGCAAACGCGGTTCGTCCGAGCAGAGCGTGATAGCCGCTGCGGAACGGGACTATGTCGAATATTAACTCCTCGCTCCGGAAATTATCCGGGGATCCGAAGACCACTTCCAGCGTGACTGAGCCTGTACAATTGGCTTCAACACCTGGTATGACGCCTTTAAAGGTCGTCTTTGTAGGTTTGATCCTTGAGGGGTCTATGCCCATCTTGCGCACTGTATCCTGATAAAGCAGGTTCAGGCTACTGCCACCGTCCATCAGGACTCTCGTGAGGTGAAATCCATCGACGATTGGGTCTAAAACCAATGCGGCGAATCCGCCGTGGCGGATGCTGGTCGGATGGTCTCTTCGATCGAAAGTGATCGGACAAGAGGACCATGGATTGAACTTTGGGGCGACTGGCTCCATCGCGTATGCGTCCCTTAGTGCACGCTTCCGCTCCCTCTTGGGTATATGGGTTGCGTATATCATGTTTACCGTCCGCACTTGTGGGGGGAAACCTTTCTGTCCTCTACTGTTCGGCGGCCGGGTCTCTTCCTCGTTGTCGCTATGCAGCCCCTTGTCATTGTTTTCGGCAATTAACTTGCCTGCCTGCTTGAATACCCAACAATCTCTGTTGGTGTGGTTGGCCAGCTTTTCGGGGGTGCCATGTATCTGGCATAAGCGGTCGAGTATTCGGTCCAAATTGGACGGACCCGGAGTGGTTCTTTTGAATGGCTTCTTCCCCTGACCGGGTTTAGAGCCTCGGAATCGGCGTTGACTGCCGTATCCTCTTTGTCGTCGCCGTTAATGTGGCGTTTATTTTTGTTTCGACGCGACCTGCCATTATGGTCCTTAGTATCCGGACTGCCAGATATTTTACTGAGGTCATTGCTACGAGCTAGCCAGCTGTCCTCTCCCGCGCAGAAGCGGGTCATTAACGATGTGAGGGCTGCCATGGATTTCGGCTTTTCCTGTCCTAGGTGCCGGGCTAGCCACTCGTCGCGGATGTTATGTTTGAAGGCTGCGAGGGCCTCTGCATCCGGACAGTCGACGATTTGATTTTTCTTTGTTAAGAACCGTGTCCAGAACTGTCTGGCCGATTCGTCTGGCTGCTGAATTATGTGTCTTAGGTCATCTGCGTCTGGTGGTCGCACATATGTGCCCTGGAAGTTGTCGAGGAATGCGGCTTCCAGGTCTTACCAACACCCAATTGACTCTGCGGGCAAGCTGTTAAGACAATGCCGAGCTGGTCCTTTAAGCTTGAGTGGGAGATACTTGATGGCGTGGAGATCGTCGCCGTGGGCCATATGGATGTGAAGGAGATAATCTTCGATCCAAACCGCGGGGTCTGTCGTGCCATCGTAGGATTCGATGTTTACGGGTTTAAACCCTTCAGGGATTTGGTGATCAATTACTTTGTCAGTGAAGCATAGCGGGTGTGTGGTGCCTCTGTATTGAGCAATGTCACGACGTAGCTGAAGGGAGCGTTGTCTGTTATGTTCGGCCCGGCCGGGCTTGTTGTATTCGGCGCGACGATATTCGTCGTGGGTCGTGGGGCGCCCACGTGATCCATAGATGGATCTGGATTGCCTTTCCTCCAATATATCTCGCAAGTCCGGCGCATTCCCTCTTGGCTTCGAGCTTTTAGAGCGGTGCCGGGGTACGGTCTTGGTGGAGGGCCTGGATGCCTCTTTGTGTCGACCACGGGGTGGTCGGTCGGCCGTATTATGCGCTGGTGAGGATGGTATGTGTGCTTCCTCCTCTAATCGGGGGAGCAACTTGCGTTTTGGGTAGCTCTTGGAGGGGCGTTCGAGTTCATACTCTTCGGCCGTGAGGACCTCAGTCCATCTGTCGGCCAGCAGGTCTTGATCAGCTTGAAGCTGCTGCTGCTTTTTCTTTAGACTATTTGCCGTGGCGATAAGCCTGCGTTTAAAACATTCTTGTTCGACGGGATCCTCCGGCACGACGAATTCGTCGTCGTTGAGGCTTGCCTCGTCTTCGGAGGGAGGTATGTAATTATCATCCTTGACCTCTTCGTCTGCCGCTCTCTCGTGAGGGCTTGCTTCTGCATCCTCCTGCGCTGAATCTTGCTGGAGGGGATTGTCTTTGGCACTTTCTGGGGTGTTATTGTCTCCTGTGCCGGAATCTCCATTCTTACTATGGCGGGATTTAGAGCGGTGCCGCTGACGTCGGCGCTTGGGCTGTTTCTTTGAGGAATCGGCCTCCGCTGCTTCCTCGCCGTCCCCATCTTTTGGGGTGTCCACCATGTATATGTCATATGACGAGGTGGACTTCCAGTGTCCTGTAGGCGCTGGTTCTTGTTCGTCTCCGGCATCGTCGTCCATACCGTCGATGTCTTCGGAGTCATAGTCTAGCATGTCGGTTAGATCGTCGACAGTGGCCACAAAGTGGGTGGTGGGTGGGTTTTGAATTTCTTTGTCGTCCACATCCCAACCATCCTGGCCGTAGTCCGGCCAGGGCTCTCCGGATAGCGAGAGATGTTTTAGCGAATTTAGGATGTCGCCAAAGGGTGAGTGTTGGAAGATGTCCGCGGCGGTGAACTCCATGATCGGCGCCCAATCAGATTCGATTGGCAGGGGCGCCGGAGGTTCGGATTCCGGCAGGGAGTCCGGCGCCTCAGAGTCACGAGCTTTACAGGGGACAAGGTCAGTGTTCGGCTCCATTGCCGTGGAAGTTGCAGCCCTCGAGGCGGTGTCCAGCCACCGGTCCTCGATCTGCGCGATCGGCTCCGGACTAAGGACCGGAGCGGATTCGTGTGTGGCCACCAGGGTACTGTCCGGCGGCAGAGCTAAATCATGCCCATCGTGACAGCGCGGCATGCTCGGCTGTGGCTTGAGTCCGTCGAAGATCAAGTCCCCGCAGACATTGGTCGTGAAGTTTAGGCTTCCGAACCTGACCTAATGGCCAGGGGCGTAGCTTTCGATCTGCTCCAGATGGCCAAGTGAATTGGCCCGCAGTGCAAAGCCGCCGAATACGAAGATCTGTCCGGGGAGAAAAGTCTCACCTTGGACAGCGTTGTTGATTGAAGAAGCCATCAAGCCTATCGGTGACGACACAGAAGAACTCTCAATGAAAGCACCAATGTCGGTGTCAAAACCGGCGGATCTCGGGTAGGGGGTCCCGAACTGTGCGTCTAGGCGGATGGTAACAGGAGACAAGGGACACGATGTTTTACCCAGGTTCGGGCCCTCTTGATGGAGGTAAAACCCTATGTCCTGCTTGATTAATATTGATGGTGTGTATTACAAGAGTGGATCTACCACGAGATCAAGGAGGCTAAACCCTAGAAGCTAGCCTATGGTATGATTGTTGTAATGGAGGTTATGTCCTACGGACTAAAGCACTCCGGTTTATATAGACACCGGAGAGGGCTAGGGTTACGCAGAGTCGGTTACAATGGTAGGAGATCTACATATCCGTATTGCCAAGCTTGCCTTCCACGCCAAGGAAAATCCCATCCGGACACAGGACGGAGTCTCCAATCTTGTATCTTCGTAGTCTTGGAGTCCAGCGGACGATGATAGTACGGCTGTCCGGACACCCCCTAGTCCAGGACTCCCTCAACCAGCCCCACCACACATAACCCACACTCATGCAGATTGTACCCCTACCCAGTTGGACAGAGAACCAGCTACACCCCTTCTAACACCAACCCCAGCAGATAGTAACCCAGTTCCCGTTGACACAACACCGTCTCCACCATAGAGCACCCAAACACGAGCAGTTAGTAAGGCAACTGTAGTGCCCAAAGCACGAGGACCACCACTCCGAACCCCAAGTTAACGCTTAAAGCAGAACAAGAATTGTTCTCAGGTCAGGTTTCATAGCTATGGTTCATACTACTTTGCTCTTGCATCACTGTATTTACTCATACTAACTAATTTCAAATTTGAAGGATGATATTGAAACTCCAATGGCGCAACAAGTATGTTTTAAACCTGTTTCTTTAACGTGTTTGGCTGTTTGCTATTGTAACTTGCTCTATGTTGATTTCAGTTTCAATTGAATAAACAGTTATGTTCTCATGCCATGCACATTACAAGTGTTGTTATTGTTGTGTAGTTTCCCACACTTATATTCTGTCTATGCTGCTTTGTCTTAAATAGATATGATTCAAACTGTATCTATCTTGATTTGGCAACATAAACTAGAATGATATAGACCATACAATGACCATACTACATAGATATATGTTTGTTTCATGATGTTATCCTGTCTACCTTACTACTTAACTGGTTTACCAAAATGAGTTTCATATACTACATTGTAAACCTATGATGTGTTTGTTTGTTTCTCTTTTAGAATGCAGATAAAATATTGGAGAAGAGTACCCTGTTATGCAATGGTAAAGGAAGTAATGCAGATAAGGTTCAAGATAGTGAGACATCCCTGTTGGTCTCCAAGAAAGCTGATAAAAACTATATTGAAGACACCGAGACAACCCCAAAGTCCTGTCTTGATGTAGTGTTCGAGTTACTGGCTACTACTGCTGGCACCAGCTCTTCGAACTTGTTGCCTAAATCAGTTCGGCTTCCTGAGTCTCAACTTCAAGTTGAAAGACATCGATCAGATGTTATGCGACAGGAAGCCGAAGGACTGAGGAAGTCCCTGTAGAATTCAGATGCATACTTTCTGATGCAACAACAAGTGTTGGAGGACAAGCGCCAAACAAGAGAAAGTTAATAAGCTTACTAAGCATCTTGCCAGCATTATGGGTACCTAGGATATTGTTTCTTGAGCTCTTCTGAAGTGGTTTCAGTTCTGGACTTGTTTTGCTACGGCGTTTATATGCTGCTGTGTTCCCTATATTTGCACTGGTGGCGAACTTTGATGCCGAGTGGATGTAATATGTGTAATAGCCGTGATAGCCTAACGTAAGTTGCTTGCTTATTTATTTCCTTATTGTCTTGTTTATTTCTTTGTTTATAGTCAGTGCAGTTCTTTTTCCGCGGTTTGCTAGTGGCCGCAATAACCTATTTTTGAAAACTAGGCCACAATAACCATGGGCTACATATTTACTGTAGTTACCATTTCCCTCCTACGCGCCGTAGAAACAATGGTCCTTCTACGTGTTGCAGAAACAATGGGCCTTATACGGGTCGTAGACACAATGGGCCTTCTACGGGCCGTATCATCAATGGGCCTTGTACGGGCCGTATGATCGGTTAGCCAAACATAGGCCAATAATAGACCGCATTATGGCCATAAACGGGCTAGAGTTGGAATCGTCTGTTCATGGCCCGACCATAACGGGTCGTCGCTAATCGGCCGTATTTGATGACGCTATGAAAACGGCCCAACGTATTAACGGGCCACAAAATGGGCGACTGTAACCTCGGGCTGAATTTAGCCCACAAGCAGAAAATGATAGTAATGGGCCGTTAGTAAACGAATGCTGGAAATGAGCCCAAGTGTAAATGGGCTCTGAGAAGGCCGAAAGATAACATGGGATGGAAACGGCCCAACGGAATAACGGGCCCTTATTGGGTATAAAGTGATACACTGTTCCTTACGGGCCAGTTTCACCACGGGCCGTTAATGAGTATAAAGTGATACACTGTTCACCGTGGGCCAGTTTCACCACGGGCCCTTAATGGGCCAAGAGTTACAAAGGGCCTCATATGGGCCGAAAGACGTCATGGGCCATACATGGGCCAGAAGTGAAATCGGGCTGGAATCATATTGGATGGCCCAAATATGCTACTGGGCCTAATTCGGATAGGGCGTAACGGGCCTTGAGTTAGCAGGCTGTAAATGGGCTATATGCGAACAGGCCATTAACAGGCTTTCCATGGGCCGCCCGCCACCTTTTGACCAAGTCAAACGGGCCGGCCTTTTCACAGGAATGGGCCTCTATTTGGTCGTGCCATGTGTCGACGTATCATAGGCGCCTTCTGTCCAATGAGTGGATGACATCTGTCCCAACGGTGAGCCGACACGTGTTTCCTCCAGCCATTGATGATTTTACACGTGGAAAATCCCCATTGGTCCGGGCTATTAACGGGTTATTGGATCCAAAACCCGACCCGATAGCTTAACAGCGTTCCGTTACGGTGGATGCCACATGTTGGTCACCCTTGACGAAAGCACTTATGTGACACGCGATTTATCGTCATGGAAGTGGACACTTCCGTGATGATAATTTTGGTAATGTCATGGAACACTTCTACGACAGCACATGTATGACTATCTTGATTCTGTCATAAAATCATCATGGATGTACATGCATGACAAAAAACGCGACCTACTGTGACAAACACGTATCATCATGGATGTGTATTTTTTTTGTAGTGATAACTAAAGATAGAGAACAACGTAGAACTGAAAATAAAAACTACTTAGTGATAAAGCAAAGAAGCACAGATAAGAATATTCACCCCACGCTACTGCTCCCCGGCAACGGCGCCAGAAAAAGGTCTTGATAACCCACAAGTATAGGGGATCGTTTGTAGCCTTCTTCTATAAATAAGAGTGTCGAACCCAATGAGGAGCTAAAGGTAGAACAAATATTCCCTCAAGTTCTATCGACCACCGATACAACTCTACGCACACTTGACGTTTGCTTTCCCTAGAACAAGTATGAAACTATTTTGCAAGAATAAAACTACGAGTACTTTGCGAGAATAAAACTATGAATAAATTGCAAGGTAATAAAAGTGGATAGCTTTTGTCAACAAGAAAGTCATTTGTCCCTAGGCAATCAATAACAAGTACCGGTAATCATTCTTGTAGTTTTATATGAGGGAGAGGCATGAGCTAACATAGTTTCTCTACTTGGATCATATGCACTTATGATTGGACCCCTAGCAAGCATCCGCAACTAATAAAGATCATTAAGGTCGTGAAACCCAACCATAGCATTAAGTATCAAGTCCTCTTTACTCCCATATGCCATAACCCACCTACTTGGGTTTAAGCTTCTGTCACTCTCGCAACCCACCATAAGCGAATCATGAATGTATTGCAACACCCTAAAGCGGGGGGCCCTCACGTTTGCGTGATATGGAGGGCACCGTAGGACAACACCATAAATAAAATATACAATCATAGCAACCAAGATCACGATTAACCCATCGGACAAAATGGATCTACTCAAACATCATAGGATAGCCAAATATCATTGGGAAATAATATATGGAGTTGAGCACCATGTTTAAGTAGAGATTACAGTGGCGAGAAGGGGTGTTACACCGCTGCATAGAGGGGGAGAGAGTTGGTGTTGACGGTAGCAAGATTGTTGATGTAGATCGCCGTCACAATCCTAGCCCCGACGGCACTCCGGCGCCACCGGGAGAGAGGGGGGAGAGCCCCCTCCTTCTTATTCTTCTTCCTTGCCCCCGCAGATGGGAGGAGAGTTCCCCCTCTGGTCCATGACCTCCATGGCGGCGGAGGGGCAGGAGCCCCTCCAAGATTGGATCTCCCTCTCTGTTCCCTTCAGTTTTGCGTTCCTTAGATCTGGCCCTTCACGGTTTCTTAAATTCCCAGAGATCCATAACTCCAATTGCGCTGAAATTTTTACACGATTTTTTCCATAAATTATCTTTCTTGCGCCAGAAGAAGGGCTCCAACCGATGTTCGAGGAGGGCACTAGACACCAGGGCACGCCTGGGCCCTAGTGGCGCGCCCTGGTGGGTTGTGGGCACTGTGGGCCCCCGTTTGTGTTGATTCCACCTCCTAAAAATCATATATATTCCAAAATAATTCTCCGTAAATTTTTATCATGTTTGGACTTTGTTTGATATGGATTTTCTGCGATACAAGAAACATGCAACAAAAAGGAACTTGCACTGGGCACTGGATCAATAGGTTAGTCCAATAAATCGTATAAAAAGTTGCCAAAAATATGTGAAAGTTGTATAATATTGGCATGAAACAATCAAAAATTATAGATACGACGGGGACGTATCAGCATCCCCAAGCTTAATTCCTACTCGTCCTCGAGTAGGTAAATGATAAAAAAGATAATTTTTTATGTGGAATGCTACCTAGCATAAACTTGATCATATATCTAATCATGGCATGAATATTAAGACACGAGTGATTCAAAACAATAGTCTATAATTTGACATAAAGACATCAATACTCTGGCATCCCAAGAAACAATCATGTCTTTCAAAATATCAACGCTAAATAAAGCTATCCCTACAAAATCATATAGTCTTGTATGCTTTGTCTTCTTAACACAAAGTATTTATCATGCACAACGCCGATGACAAGCCGAGCAATTGGTTCATACTTTTTAATGCGCTTCACCTTTTTCAACCCTCACGCAATACATGAGCGCAAGCCATGGATATAGCACTACAGGTGGAATAGAGTATGATGATAGGGTAAATATAAAGAAGACAAAAAAGTAAGAAAGTCTCACACCGACGCGGCTAACCAACGGGCTATGGAGATGCCCATCAATTGATATCAATGCGAGGAGTAGGGATTGCCATGCAACAGATGCACTAAGAGATGTGAGTGTATGAAAGCTCAATATGAAAACTAAGTGGGTGTGCACCTAATCCTATAATGAAAATTTCCCACTAGTATATGCAAGTGACAACATAGAAGACTCTCCATATGAAAAACATGGTGCTAATTTAAGCACAAGTGTGGTAAAGGATACTAACAATGCCCCTTCTCTCTTTGTTTATTTGTTCTTTTTTTCCTTTTTTCTTTTTCCTTTTTTCTCTTTTTTTTCTCTTTTTTCTCTCATTGTCCGGAGTCTCATCCCTACTTGTGGGAGAATCATAGTCTCCATCATCCTTTCCTCATTGGGGCACTGATCTGAAAATGAAAAATGATGATCATCACACTTCTATTTACTTATAACTCAAAAGAAATAAAAATTACAACTCGATACCTATGACAAAGTATGACTCTATATGAATGCCTCTGGCAATGTACCAAGATGTGCAATGATCTAGCATAACATGTATGAAAAATGATGAACGGTGGTTGAGCCACAACTACTATGTCAGCTATATGATCATGCAAAGCAATATGACAATGAATGCTCAAGTCATCAAACGGAAGCGGTGGAATTTGCATGGCAATATATCTCAGAATGGCCATGGAAAAGCCATAATAGGTAGGTATGGTGGCTGTTTTGAGGAAGATATAATAAGGCTTATGTGTGATAGAGCATATTATATCACGAGGTTAGGATGCACCAACGAAGTTTGTACCGACTCTCGGGGTGAGAAAGGGCAATGCACGGTACCGCAGAGGCTAGCAAATTGCGGAAAGTTAAGAGTGCATATAATCCATTGACTCATATTAGTCATAAAGAACTCATATACTTATTGCAAAAGTTTATTAGCCCTCGAAGCAAAGTATTACGCATGCCCCTAGGGGGATAGATTGGTAGGAAAAGACCATCGCTCGTCCCCAACCGCCACTCATAAGGAAGACAATCAATAATAAATCATGCTCCAACTTCATAGCATAATGAGAGACTATACGTGCATGCTTCGGGAATCACAAACCTTAACACCAATATTCTTACTAACCACAACCGTTTACTAGTACCTCCCACATATTCCATCTCTATATCATAAAACTATTGCAAGGAATCAAACATATCAAATTCAGTGATCCACAAGTTTTATGTAGGATTTTATGACTAACCATGCAATTGACCAATTCCTGTTGACTCTCTAAATAGATATAAGTGAAGCATGAGAGTTTAATTATTTCTTTAAAAGACCATGCTCTAACAAATATAAGTGAAGCAAAAGATCATTCTACAAATAACGGTTTTCTGTGTGAAGAGAAACATGCAATTCAAACTTCAAATGATGTAAGTGAAGCACATGAAGCATTCTGTAAAGCCATACTCAAAAGATATAAGTGAAATGCAATGAGTATCCTATAAATCAACCATGGACTATCTCATACCATCATGGTGCATAAAAGAAAAGTGAAAAATAAACACAAAAGACACTCCGAGATTTGCACATATCACGTGAACGAAATGAGAACGAGAACATACCGATACTTGTTGAAGGAAGATGGGATGCCTTCCGGGGCATCCCCAAGCTTAGACGCTTGAGTCTCCTTGAATATTTACTTGGGGTGCCTTGGGCATCCCCAAGCTTGAGCTCTTGCCTCTCCTCCTTCTCCTCATATCGAGACCTCCTTGATCTTTGATCACTTCATCCACACAAAACTCAACAGAAAGCTCGATAAGATCCGTTAGTTTAATAAAGCAAATCACTACTCTAAGTACTGTTGCAAACCAATTCATATTTTGTTTTTGCATAGCTACTGTAATATAACTTTTCCATTGCTTATACCACCAATAGAATCGATAGTTTCATCAAAACAAGCAAAACAATGCATCAAAAACAGAATCTGTCTTAAACAGGACAGACTATAGCAATCTGAACATCTCCCATACTTCTGGTACTCCAAAAATTCTGAAAATTAGGACGAAATAAAAATTTTGTATATAAATAGTGTGTAAAAAGTTTCAGAACCTTTTGACGTGCCATAAAAAAATGAAAATTCATGCACTACAGCTAAAGTTTCTGTTTCTGCACCGCACATACCAACAAGCAATCTAACCATCCTAAAGGCAAATCTTGGCACAATAATTTTACAATACAAAGGATTTTAACAAGGGGATAATTATTTTTGTTGAAAAGTTTCTATAATTCAAGATTCACAAAGTTTACATGGGCATGAACAAAGTTCAAGGCATGCTCCCGCTTCCACGGTGCACGTCCTCCTCACTTTCACTTTTATTTTTGTGAAGTTTTAAGTTCCCCTCTATATTTTTTTGTTTTTAAACTATATAAAAGCACTCAACAGAAATAAATGACTCTCTAAAACTTCTGGGTTGTCTCCCTGGTAGTGCTTTCTTTAAAGCCATTAAGCTAGGCATAAAGTGCTCAAGTAATGGATCCACCCGGATCCCAAGGTATATCAAAGCCAATTTTAATTAGCAATGGTTTGGCATTTAGTAGTGAGCACAAAGCAACATATATCATGTAATTACGAAGTCTAACTCTCTTCCTATGCATCGGCATGTCATAAAAGAACAATTCATGCACATCAAGTAAAGGCCAATACATAGCATAAGTAGGTTCTTGCAATTTTATCATGTTGGAAACATAAAGAGGTGGAGATGTAGTTCCTCTCTCATAATAATTTAAAGTAGGAGCAGCAAACACATGCATATTATATTCATCAAAATCATCAGGTGTAACGGTAAAAGGCAACCCATCAATATAATCCTTAATAAGAGCAATCTTCTCCGATGTAGTGTAGTTCAGAGAATTCAAAATGATAATAGGACTATCATGTGTGGGTGCAATAGCAAGAATTTCATGTTTAACATAAGGAACAATAGCAAGTTCATCTCCAATAGCATAATTCCTATTGGCATCATGGCCACACGTATAGCAAGCATCAAGTTCATCAAAAAGGGATATTTCAAAGGAATCAACAGGATCATAGCAATTACCATAGCATTCATCCTTCGGTAAGAATGAAGGGAAATTAAACAATGTATGACTTGAAGAGTTACAATCATTAGACGGTGGGCATGGGTGATAAATCCGCACTTCCTCCGCTTGTTCATCTTTTTCATCCAATGAGCTCACAGTTTCATCAATTCCTTCTTCCATGGATTCCTGCAAAATATTAGTCTCTTCTTGGACAGCAGAGACTTTCTCAATAAATAAATCAATATCAGATTGTATTTTTAATTATCATAGCAATATTTAAGGATGGCAAAAATGTCAGGTCTATAAACATCATCATCAAAAGCTTCATACTTCAAAAATAGAGATTCAATTTCATAAGCACCCTTAAAAGCAACAAATTCTTCTATTCGTTCCACATCATAGTAATCATATATACCTTTAGCATAAGAAGCCAAGGTTTCATTATCATTGAATTCACATGAAAAGGGAAGGTGTGGAGCCTTCATCCTAGAGCAGCAAGTAATATCATATCTTAAGCATAGATTCCAAGCATACCAATGCAACATATGAATTTGATCCCATAATAATTTCCCTTTATGAGTCAAGCGATAATCCCTAAAGTATTCATGTTGATCCAATGTTACTCCCATTATCAAGTTGAATGGGGTTTTCTTAGGATTATCAAAGTAGTGCATAATATTTTTCACATAACGAACATCGAGGGTTTTAGGAGGTTCCCCATCTGCATGAGTAGTAAGTACCCCAATTTTTTTGGTGTTTCATGTTCCATATCCATAACTAAAGATAGAGAACAACTTAGAACTGAAAATAAAAACTACTTAGTGATAAAGCAAACAAGCACACACGAGAATATTCACCCCATGCTACTGCTCCCCGGCAACGGCGCCAGAAAAAAGGTCTTGATAACCCACAAGTATAGGGGATCGTTTGTAGCCTTCTTCGATAAATAAGAGTGTCGAACCCAACGAGGAGCTAAAGGTAGAACAAATATTCCATCAAGTTCTATCGACCATCGATACAACTCTACGCACACTTGACGTTTGCTTTCCCTAGAACAAGTATGAAACTATTTTGCAAGAATAAAACTATGAGTACTTTGCGAGAATAAAACTATGAATAAATTGCAAGGTAATAAAAGTGGATAGCTTTTGTCAACAAGAAAGTCATTTGTCCCTAGGCAATTAATAACAAGTACCGGTAATCATTCTTGTAATTTTATATGAGGGAGAGGCATGAGCTAACATAGTTTCTCTACTTGGATCATATGCACTTATGATTGGACCCCTAGCAAGCATCCGCAACTACTAAATATCATTAAGGTTGTGAAACCCAACCATAGAATTAAGTATCAAGTCCTCTTTACTCCCATACGCCATAACCCACCTACTCGTGTTTAAGCTTCTGTCACTCTCGCAACCTACCATAAGAGAATCATGAACGTATTGCAACACCCTAAAGCGGGGGGCCTGTTTGCGTGAGATGGAGGGCACGTAGGACAACACCATAAATTAGATATACAAGCATACCAACCAAGATCACTGTTAACCCATAAGACAAAACTGATCTACTCAAACATCATAGGATAGCCAAATATCATTGGGAAATAATAAATGGAGTTGAGCACCATGTTTAAGTAGAGATTGCAGCGGGGAGAAGGGGTGTTACACCGCTGCATAGAGGGGGGGGGGAGAGTTGGTGTTGACGGTAGCAAGATTGTTGATGTAGATCACCGTCATGATCCTACCCCCGGCGACACTCCGGCGCCACCGAGAGAGAGGGGGAGAGAGCCCCCTTCTTCTTCTTCCTTGGACTCCCCCCTAGATGGGAGGAGAGTTCCCCCTCTGGTCCATGGCCTCCATGGCGGCGGAGGGGCAGGAGCCCCTCCGAGATCGGATCTCCCTCTCTGTTCCCTTCTGTTTTGCGTTCCTCAGATCTGGCCCTTCACGGTTTCTTAAATTCCCGAAGATGCATAACTCCGATTGCACTGCAATTTTTACATGATTTTTTCCACAGATTATCTTTCTTGTGCTAGAAGAAGGGCTCCAATGACATTTGAAGTGGGCACAAGACACCAGGGCGTGCCTGGGCCCTGGTGGCGTGCCCTGGTGGGTTCTGGGTACTGTAGGCCCCCTTTTGCGTTGATTCCACCTCCTAAAAATCACATATATTCCAAAATAATTATGCATAAATTTTTGTCGGATTTGGACTTTGTTTGATATGGATTTTTTGCAATACAAAAAACATGCAACAAACAGGAACTAGCACTGGGCACTAGATCAATAGGTTAGTCCAATAAATCATATAATAAGTTGCCAAAAATATGTGAAAGTTGTATAATATTGGCATGAAAAAATAAAAAATTATAGATACGACGAAGACGTATCACCGGTAACGACATTGAACTAGGTATAGAGATACCGATGATCGAATCTCGGGCAAGTAACATACCGATGGACAAAGGGAATTACGTATGTTGTCATAACGGTTCGACCGATAAAGATAGTTGTAGAATATGTAGGAGCAAATATGTGCATCCAGGTTCCGCTATTGGTTATTTACCAGAGATGTGTCTCGGTCATGTCTACATAGTTCTCAAACCCGTAGGGTCCGCACGCTTAATGTTCGTTGATGATATAGTGTTATATGAGTTACATGATTTGGTGACCGAATGTTGTTCGGAGTTCTGGATTAGATTGCAGACATGACAAGGAGTCTCGAAATGGTAGAGAGGTAAAGATTGATATATAGAACTATGGTATTCGGACACCAGAATAGTTTTTGAGTGCACCGGGTACTCATCAGATCACCGGAAGGGGTTTCGGGCACCCCTAGCAGGTGTATGCTCCTTATGGGCCAAAGGGGGGGGGACAGACCAGCCCACAAAGGGGCTGGTGCGCCCCTTCCCTTGGCTGGCCGGACCTAGGGGAAGGAAAGGGGAGGGGTGGCCCCTCCTGCCTACCCCTCCTGAGGAGAGAAAGGAAGGGGGGGGGGCACCTCCTCCTTCCTTCCTCCCACACTCCAAATAAGGAAGGGGGGCTCCACTTGGGGGAAGACCCCAAGTAGGATTCGGCCTACTTGGGGGTGTCCCTGGCTGCTCCCTCCACCCCCACCTATATATTTGTGGGAGGGGGCGCCTAGCACAACACACAACATTGTCTTTGCCGTGTGCGCCGCCCCCCTCCACCGTTTACACCCCTGGTCATATTTTTGTAGTGCTTAGGCGAAGCCCTGCGGAGATAACTTCACCATCACCGTCACCATGCCGTCGTGCTGTCAGAACTCATCCACTACCTCGCCATCTTGCTGGATCAAGAAGGCGTGGACGTCACCGAGCTGAACGTGAGTTGAACGCGGAGGTGCCGTATGTTCGGTACTCGATCGGTTGGATCCCGAAGAAAGTTCAAGTACATCAACCGCGTTGTCAAACGCTTCCACTTACGGTCTATGAGGGTATGTAGACACACTCTCCCCCTTGTTGCTATGCATCTCCATGGATAAATCTTGCGTGTGCATAGAATTTTTTTTGTTTTCCATGCAAGGTTTCCCAACATTTCGTGCCTCCTAGAATCTAAAAGTGAGTCATCCAACCCAAGTGGGATACAAGTAGCACCTTTGGCGCCACATGTAAACTATTTCTTATTCACTAATGGTAGCATGTTGTTTTTAAGGCAAATAGTATGGGTGCAATCGAGGTGAACCAAGTGTTGGATATTTATTGCGAAGCCACAGTCAGCGAATCAATTATGCAAAATCGTCCATGTTTTTCAGCAAAGGAGTTCATGATAGTGTGTGCAACAATATCAAAAGTCTATTGAATGTCCCTAATGAGACCCTTATAATGAGAAATATCTGCATATGCCATCTGATATAGGGAGCCCAAAAAATGTGCTATCTCATATAGGTTTCCATACATATGGAATTCCAGAATGCTGTGAACAAGGTGATAGCATTGGTCATACCAAAAGATATAATGGTGTATGCTCGAGGATACATCCACGAGTAAGACAACATTATGAAAACCATTGGTTCTGATTTTGATTTGACGATAGCCCACACTCCAATCAAAAGATTGGATAAGACGATAGATCCAGCAACTGAACAAGAAGGTCAATCGATGAAGATGTTATCTTTCTTCAATGCACACACACAAAAGACATCTCTTATGAACCACGTTAGATCAAGCTTTTATCTTCCAACTCTCCAAATTGTTGTTTAAGCTTAACCAACTAGCTCAGGGTATCCCACACAGGTTCTTGGAGAAGGGCTGGCTTATAGAAAAACTAGCTTGATCATGAACTCTACATAATGGTCAGGGGACAACCTGGTAATATTTCTAAGAAGATATTCGAATAATCACGAACCACGATATGTTACTAAGCTCAAGAACAATCTTGCTTTTTAGGGCCAGACGATATGATCAAAAGAGTGAGGGATTGGCACAATCCTAACTCATTGATCGAAGAGTGCACCAAGAAAAATTGGGCTAGGTAGCAGGATCAATCGTAGTATGGTGATTCAATAACCATCACGCTAAGAACGAAAATTATTGCCCATTAGCTACCAAGCAACGGGGTTGCTAAGAGTATTGATTTCACACATCATGGTTCACTTGTCGGCATTCCGATTACAACAATACGGAGACCAAGAAATTAATGATGATGGCGAGAAGTGTCACTACACCAAGAATTCATAAGAGGTGGTGTAATTCCCATGACATTCTTGACATAAAGAGGGTAACACTCCAGGTAGAACATACTAGAAGCTAGATTGGCTTTCTTGATATGTGGAATACAACAACTTTGACCCCATTCTAAAAATGGATGAGGTGCTGGAGTTTGTTTCTTCTAGTCATTCTGGGATAATGGCATCAATGAACACGATTGCACACATACTCTTGACTGCCAACTGATAGATGAAGGTCGGAGTACAACTGAAAAGAGACAACTCAAAGGAACACAAGATTTTCTGAGTTGTGGGTGCATAGGTTAGCATTTTGAACAAGTTCAACATATGTTTTCTGGATAACCCATGCATAAGGAAGGGATTGGCAGATTCAAAATGTAGAAAGGAGAACTCATCAAGAGCACTCTTGTTGTGTTATTTTGGTTCAAAGAACTTCTGCCATAGGATGGTTCATGGCATTGGAACAATGATATACCATGGATCTCAAGGACTATCACAAAGGTTGCCAATATCCTAAAAGAACGAGCAAACACTATCAACGGGAATAAGCATATCGAATCAGGGGTTCAAGAAACTAGAAATAAAATACCTACTATCTAAATGGCATCACAAGATGCTTTCGAGAATGATGGACAGAATTATCACACTGGGGACACAACACAAAGGCTGAATCTCTGGATGGTTCACTTAAGATAACATGGTTTCCTATTAACTTCAACAAATATGTTAAGGTAATGGAATACCTCAACACAACATTTTGTGTGTCTAGTCTGGCCAAAAAGACATCAGAACAGGAAGAAATGTTTTGCAAATGCATCACACTATTTAGAAACCTGGGACAACACGGACATCATAACGGCTATACGGGCATGCGAAATGAGACAACCTACAAATAACTGATAACTCAACAAATGAATCCTATGGAAAACACCATGTTGGAAATATGCCCTAGAGGCAATAATAAAATGGTTATTATTATATTTCCTTGTTCATGATAATTGTCTTTTATTCATGCTATAATTGTGTTATCCGGAAATCCTAATACATGTGTGAATACATAGACCACAACATGTCCCTAGTGAGCCTCTAGTTGACTAGCTCGTTTATCAATAGATGGTCATGGTTTCCTGACCATGGACATTGGATGTCATTGATAACGGGATCACATCATTGGGAGAATGATGTGATGGACAAGACCCAATCCTAAGCATAGCACAAGATCATGTAGTTCGTTTGCTAGAGCTTTTCCAATGTCAAGTATCATTTCCTTAGACCATGAGATCGTGTAACTCCTGGATGCCGTAGGAGTGCTTTGGGTGTACCAAACGTCACAACATAACCGGGTGACTATAAAGGTATACTACAGGTATCTCCGAAAGTGTCTGTTGGGTTGACACGGATCGAGACTGGGATTTGTCACTCCGTATGACGGAGAGGTATCTCTGGGCCCACTCGGTAATGCATCATCATAATGAGCTCAAAGTGACTAAGTGGTTGGTCACGGGATCATGCATTACGATACGAGTAAAGTGACTTGCCGGTAACGAGATTGAACGAGGTATTGGGATACCGACAATCGAATCTCGGGCAAGTAACATACCGATTGACAAAGGGAATTGTATACGGGATTACTTGAATCCTCGACATCGTGGTTCATTTGATGAGATCATTGTGGAACATGTGGGAGCCAACATGGGTATCCAGATCCCGCTGTTGGTTATTGGCCGGACAGTCGTCTCGGTCATGTCTGCATGTCTCCCGAACCCATAGGGTCTACACACTTAAGGTTCGGTGATGCTAGGGTTGTAGAGATACTGGTATGCGGTAACCCGAAAGTTGTTCGGAGTCCCGGATGAGATCCCGGATGTCATGAGGAGTTCTGGAATGGTCCGGAGGTGAAGAATTATATATAGGAAGTCCAGTTTCGGCCATCGGGAAAGTTTCGGGGGTCACCGGTATTGTACCGGGACCACCGGAAGGGTCCTGGGGGTCCACCGGGTGGGGCCACCTATTCCGGAGGGCCCCATGGGCTGAAGTAGGAGGGGAACCAGCCCCTGGTGGGCTAGTGCGCCCCCCTTGGGCCTCCCCTGCGCCTAGGGTTGGAAACCATAGGGGTGGGGAGGCGCCCCACTTGACTTGGGGGGCAAGTCCCCCCTTGGACGCCGCCCCCCCCCTTTGAGATGGGATCTCTTGGGGGGCGGCACCCCCCTGGCCCCTATATAAAGAGGGGGGGAGGGGAGGGAGGGCCGCCGCACCCAAGTCCCTGGCGCCTCCCTCTCCCTCTGCAACACCTCTCCCTCTCGTAGAGCTTGGCGAAGCCCTACAGAGATCGCTGCTGCTTCCACCACCACGCCGTCATGCTTATGGATCTCCATCAACCTATCCCTTCCCCTTGCTGGATCAAGAAGGAGGAGACGTCTTCCCCAACCGTACGTGTGTTGAACGCGGAGGTGCCGTCCGTTCGGCATTAGGATCATCAGTGATTTGGATCACGACGAGTACGACTCCCTCAACCCCGTTCTCTTGAACGCTTCCGCGCGCGATCTACAAGGGTATGTAGATGCACTCCTCTATCTTGTTGCTAGATGACTCCATAGATTGATCTTGGTGAAGCGTAGAAATTTTTTATTTTCTGCAACGTTCCCCACCAGTGGCATCATGAGCTAGGTCTATGCGTAGTTTCTATGCACGAGTAGAACACAAACTTGTTGTGGGCGTAGATGTTGTCAATTTTCTTGCCACTACTAGTCTTATCTTGCTTTGGCGGCATCGTGGGATGAAGCGGCCCGGACCGACCTTACACGTACGCTTACGTGAGACAGGTTCCACCGACTGACATGCACTAGTTGCATAAGGTGGCTAGCGGGTGTCTGTATCTCCCACTTTAGTTGGAGCGGATTCGATGAAAAGGGTCCTTATGAAGGGTAAATAGAAATTGGCATATCACGTTGTGGTTTTTACGTAGGTAAGAAACGTTCTTGCTAGAAACCTATAGAAGCCACGTAAAAACATGCAACAACAATTAGAGGACGTCTAACTTGTTTTTGCAGCATATGCCTTGTGATGTGATATGGCCAAAAGGATGTGATGAATGAAATATATGTGATGTATGAGATTGATCATGTTCTTGTAATAGGAATCACGACTTGCATGTCGATGAGTATGACAACCGGCAGGAGCCATAGGAGTTGTCTTTATTTTTTGTATGACCTGCGTGTCATTGAATAACGCCATGTAAATTACTTTACTTTATTGCTAAACACGTTAGCCATAGAAGTAGAAGTAATCGTTGGCGTGACAACTTCATGAAGACACGATGATGGAGATCATGATGATGGAGATCATGGTGTCATGCCGGTGACGAAGATGATCATGGCGCCCCGAAGATGGAGATCAAAGGAGCAATATGATATTGGCCATATCATGTCACTATTTGATTGCATGTGATGTTTATCATGTTTTGCTTCTTATTTGCTTAGTACGACGGTAGTAAATAAGATGATCCCTTATAATAATTTCAAGAAAGTGTTCCCCCTAACTGTGCGCCGTTGCGAAAGTTCGTTGTTTCGAAGCACCACGTGATGATCGGGTGTGATAGATTCTAACGTTCACATACAACGGGTGTAAGACAGATTTACACATGCAAAACACTTAGGTTGACTTGACGAGCCTAGCATGTACAGACATGGCCTCGGAACACAAGAGACCGAAAGGTCGAACATGAGTCGTATGGAAGATACGATCAACATGGAGATGTTCACCGATGATGACTAGTCCGTCTCACGTGATGATCGGACACGGTCTAGTTGAGTCGGATCATGTATCACTTAGATGACTAGAGGGATGTCTAATCTGAGTGGGAGTTCATTAAATAATTTGATTAGATGAACTTAATTATCATGAACTTAGTCTAAAAACCTTTGCAAAATGTCTTGTAGATCAAATGGCCAACGCTCATGTCAACCTCAACTTCAACGCGTTCCTAGAGAAAACCAAGCTGAAAGATGATGGCAGCAACTATTCGGACTGGGTCCGGAACCTGAGGATCATCCTCATAGCTGCCAAGAAAGCATATGTCCTAGAAGGACCGCTAGGTGAAGCACCCATCCCAGAGAACCAAGACGTTATGAACGCTTGGCAGTCACGTGCTGATGATTACTCCCTCGTTCAGTGCGGCATGCTTTACAGCTTAGAACCGGGGCTCCAAAAGCGTTTTGAGCAACACGGAGCATATGAGATGTTCGAAGAGCTGAAAATGGTTTTCCAAGCTCATGCCCGGGTCGAGAGATATGAAGTCTCCGACAAGTTCTACAGTTGTAAGATGGAGGAAAATAGTTCTGTCAGTGAGCACATACTCAAAATGTCTGGGTTGCACAACCGCTTGTCCCAGCTGGAGATTAACCTCCCGGACGAGGCGATCATTGACATAATCCTTCAGTCGCTCCCACCTAGCTACAAGAGCTTTGTGATGAACTACAATATGCAGGGGATGGTGAAAACTATTCCTGAAGTATTTTCAATGCTGAAATCAGCAGAGGTGGAAATCAAAAAGGAACATCAAGTGTTGATGGTCAATAAAACCACTAGTTTCAAGAAAGGCAAGGGTAAGAAAAACTTCAAGAAGGACGGCAAGGGAGTTGCCGCGCCCGGTAAGCCAGCTGCCGGGAAGAAGCCAAAGAATGGACCCAAGCCTGAGACTGGGTGCTTTTATTGCAAGGGAAAGGGACACTGGAAGCGGAACTGCCCCAAATACTTAGCGGACAAGAAGGCCGGCAACACTAAAGGTATATGTGATATACATGTAATTGATGTGTACCTTACCAGTACTCGTAGTAGCTCCTGGGTATTTGATACCGGTGCGGTTGCTCATATTTGTAACTCAAAACAGGAGCTGCGGAATAAGCGGAGACTGGCGAAGGACGAGGTGACGATGCGCGTCGGGAATGGTTCCAAGGTCGATGTGATCGCCGTCGGCACGCTACCTCTACATTTACCTACGGGATTAGTTTTAAACCTCAATAATTGTTATTTAGTGCCAGCTTTGAGCATGAACATTGTATCTGGATCTCGTTTAATGCGAGATGGCTACTCATTTAAATCCGAGAATAATGGTTGTTCTATTTATATGAGAGATATGTTTTATGGTCATGCCCCGCTGGTCAATGGTTTATTCTTAATGAATCTCGAACGTGATGTTACACATATTCATAGTGTGAATACCAAAAGATGTAAAGTTGATAACGATAGTCCCACATACTTGTGGCACTGCCGCCTTGGTCACATTGGTGTCAAACGCATGAAGAAGCTCCATGCTGATGGACTTTTGGAGTCTCTTGATTACGAATCATTTGACACATGCGAACCATGCCTTATGGGCAAAATGACCAAGACTCCGTTCTCCGGAACAATGGAGCGAGCAACCAACTTATTGGAAATCATACATACTGATGTGTGCGGTCCAATGAGCGTTGAGGCTCGCGGAGGATATCGTTATGTTCTCACTCTCACTGACGACTTGAGTAGATATGGGTATGTCTACTTGATGAAACACAAGTCTGAGACCTTTGAAAAGTTCAAGGAATTTCAGAATGAGGTAGAGAATCAACGTGACCGAAAGATAAAGTTCTTACGATCAGATCGTGGGGGAGAATATTTAAGTCACGAATTTGGTACGCACTTAAGGAAATGTGGAATCGTTTCACAACTCACGCCGCCTGGAACACCTCAGCGTAACGGTGTGTCCGAACGTCGTAATCGCACTCTATTGGATATGGTGCGATCTATGATGTCACTCACCGATTTACCGCTATCATTTTGGGGATACGCTCTAGAGACAGCTACATTCACTTTAAATAGGGCACCGTCTAAATCCGTTGAGACGACACCTTATGAGTTATGGTTTGGGAAGAAACCTAAGCTGTCGTTTCTAAAAGTTTGGGGATGCGATGCTTATGTCAAGAAACTTCAGCCTGAAAAGCTCAAACCCAAGTCGGAAAAATGCGTCTTCATAGGATACCCTAAGGAAACCATTGGGTATACCTTCTACCTCAGATCCGAAGGCAAGATCTTTGTTGCCAAGAACGGGTCCTTTCTGGAGAAAGAGTTTCTCTCGAAAGAAGTAAGTGGGAGGAAAGTGGAACTTGATGAAGTACTACCTCTTGAACGAGAAAGTAGCGCAGCTCAGGAAGATGTTCCTGTGGTGCCTGCACTGACTAGAGAGGAAACTAATGATGATGATCAAGGTACTTCACATCAAGTTACTACTGAACTTCGTAGGTCCACGAGGACACGTTCCACACCAGAGTGGTATGGCAACCCTGTCCTGGAAATCATGTTGTTAGACAACGGTGAACCTTCGAACTATGAAGAAGCAATGGCGGGCCCAGATTCCAACAAATGGCTTGAAGCCATGCAATCCGAGATAGGATCCATGTATGAAAACAAAGTATGGACTTTGACAGACTTGCTCGATGATCGGCGAGTGATAGAAAACAAATGGATCTTTAAGAAGAAGACGGACGCGGATGGTAATGTTACCATCTATAAAGCTCGACTTGTCGCTAAGGGTTATCGACAAGTTCAAGGGGTTGACTACGATGAGACTTTCTCTCCCGTAGCGAAGCTGAAGTCCGTCCGAATCATGTTAGCAATTGCCGCATACTATGATTATGAGATATGGCAAATGGACGTCAAAACGGCATTCCTTAACGGCCATCTTAAGGAAGAACTGTATATGATGCAGCCGGAGGGTTTTGTCGATCCTAAGAATGCTAACAAGGTATGCAAGCTCCAGCGCTCCATCTATGGGCTGGTGCAAGCATCTCGGAGTTGGAACATTCGCTTTAATGAAATGATCAAAGCGTTTGGGTTTATGCAGACTTATGGAGAAGCCTGCGTTTACAAGAAAGTGAGTGGGAGCTCTGTAGCATTTCTCATATTATATGTGGATGACATACTTTTGATGGGAAATGATATAGAACTTTTGGACAGCATTAAGGCCTACTTGAATAAGTGTTTTTCAATGAAGGACCTTGGAGAAGCTGCTTACATATTAGGCATCAAGATCTATAGAGATAGATCGAGACGCCTCATAGGTCTTTCACAAAGCACATGCCTTGATAAGATATTGAAGAAGTTCAATATGGATCAGTCCAAGAAGGGGTTCTTGCCTGTGTTGCAAGGTGTGAAATTGAGCTTGGCTCAATGTCCGACCACGGCAGAAGATAGAGAAAAGATGAGTGTCGTCCCCTATGCCTCGGCCATAGGGTCTATCATGTATGCCATGCTGTGTACCAGATTTGATGTAAACCTTGCCGTAAGTTTGGTAGGAAGGTACCAAAGTAATCCCGGCATGGAACACTGGACAACGGTCAAGAATATCCTGAAGTACCTGAAAAGGACTAAGGATATGTTTCTCGTATATGGAGGTGACGAAGAGCTCGTCGTAAAGGGTTACGTCGATGCTAGCTTCGACACAGATCTGGATGACTCTAAGTCACAAACCGGATACGTGTATATTTTGAATGGTGGGGCAGTAAGCTGGTGCAGTTGCAAGCAAAGCGTTGTGGCGGGATCTACATGTGAAGCGGAGTACATGGCAGCCTCGGAGGCAGTGCATGCAGCAATCTGGGTGAAGGAGTTCATCACCGACCTAGGAGTCATACCCAATGCGTCGGGTCCGATCACATTCTTCTGTGACAACACTGGAGCTATTTCCCTTGCCAAGGAGCCCAGGTTTCACAAGAAGACCAGGCACATCAAGCGTCGCTTCAACTCCATTTGTGAAAATGTTCAAGATGGAGACATAGATATTTGCAAAGTGCATACGGATCTCAATGTCGCAGATCCGTTGACTAAACCTCTTCCGCGAGCAAAACATGATCAATACCAGAACTCTATGGGTGTTCGATTCATCACAATGTAACTAGATTATTGACTCTAGTGCAAGTGGGAGACTGTTGGAAATATGCCCTCGAGGCAATAATAAAATGGTTATCATTATATTTCCTTGTTCATGATAATTGTCCTTTATTCATGCTATAATTATGTTATCCGGAAATCATAATACATGTGTGAATACATAGACCACAACATGTCCCTAGTGAGCCTCTAGTTGACTAGCTCGTTTATCAATACATTGGATGTCATTGATAACGGGATCACATCATTGGGAGATGTGATGGACAAGACCCAATCCTAAGCATAGCACAAGATCGTGTAGTTTGTTTGCTAGAGCTTTTCCAATGTCAAGTATCATTTCCTTAGACCATGAGATCGTGTAACTCCCGGATACCGTAGGAGTGCTTTGGGTGTACCTAACATCACAACGTAACTGGGTGACTATAAATGTATACTGCAGGTATCTCCGAAAGTGTCTGTTGGGTTGACACGGATCGAGACTAGGATTTGTCACTCCATATGACAGAGAGGTATCTCTGGGCCCACTCAGTAATGCATCATCAAAATGAGCTCAAAGTGACTAAGTGGTTGGTCACGGGATCATGCATTACGGTACGAGTAAAGTGACTTGCTGGTAACGAGATTGAACGAGGTATTGGGATACCGACGATCGAATCTTGGGCAAGTAATGTACCGATTGACAAAGGGAATTGTATACAGGATTACTTGAATCCTCGACATCGTGGTTCATTCGATGAGATCATCGTGGAACATGTGGGAGCCAACATGGGTATCTAGATCCTGTTGTTGGTTATTAGCCGGAGAGTCGTCTCGGTCATGTCTACATGTCTCCCGAACCCGTAGGGTCTACACACTTAAGGTTCGGTGACGCTAGGGTTGTAGAGATACTAGTATGCGGTAACCCGAAAGTTGTTGGGAGTCCCGGATGAGATCCCGGACATCACGAGGAGTTTTGGAATGGTCCGGAGGTGAAGAATTATATATAGGAAGTCTAGTTTCGGCCATCGGGAAAGTTTCGAGGGTCACCGGTATTGTATCGGGACCACCGGAAGGGTCCCGGGGGTCCACCGGGTGGGGCCACCTATTCCGGAGGGCCTCATGGGCTGAAGTGGGAGGGGAACCAGCCCCTGGTGGGCTGGTGTACCCCCCTTGGGCCTCCCCTGCGCCTAGGGTTGGAAACCCTAGGGGTGGGGGGCGCCCCACTTGACTTGGGGGGCAAGTCCCCCCTTGACCGCCGCCCCCCCTTTCAGATGGGATCTCTAGGGGGGCGGCACCCCCCTGGCCCCTATATAAAGAGGGGGGAGGGAGGGCAGCCGCACCCAAGTCCCTGGCACCTCCCTCTTCCTCTGCAACACCTCTCCCTCTTGTAGAGCTTGGCGAAGCCCTGCAGAGATCACCACTGCTTCCACCACCACGCCGTCGTGCTGCTGGATCTCCATCAACCTCTCCCTTCCCCTTGCTGGATCAAGAAGGAGGAGACGTCTTCCCCAACCGTACGTGTGTTGAACACGGAGGTGCCGTCCGTTTGGCACTAGGATCATCGGTGATTTGGATCACGACGAGTACGACTCCCTCAACCCCGTTCTCTTGAACGCTTCTGCGCGCGATCTACAGGGGTATGTAGATGCACTCCTCTATCTCGTTGCTAGATGACTCCATAGATTGATCTTGGTGAAGCGTAGAAATGTTTTATTTTCTGCAACGTTCCCCAACAGACCGATCCAAGAAGACAACACCTTTCCTTAAGTCTCCATCATAGTAACTCATCATCCTGATAGATAGATGAGAAAGCCTAGTTTCTTAATCCCCGTAGAATAGAAGAGGGCGTTCCCTTCCACAATCAATTCCCCTATATAACCCAAGCATTTATAGACTCGACTTTGACCAGTTTGGCTTGGTAATCCTACAGGAAGTCAAGCTCTGATACCAAAGCTGTCGGGACCCCGATCCTAAGTCACACCGATCTAGCATATAACACATCATATCACTTTGTGGACTCACACACGGTAATGCACGGTTGTCGCCTTTACCTTTGCCATGATCTTTTGCGTCTTTTGGCTCATGTATATGATTATGTCGCTAGCATCCATATGGCACAAAACCCTGGTCAACATTACTAGTCATAAACCTAGGTGGCACAAACATACAAGGATAGGCATAGGTAACCCAGCAATGCACGTGTCGGTCAGCGGAGAGTGTAACTAGGTTGCAGCAAAGCCACAAGGATGTTAGTAAACACCGCATGACATTTCCCCGTAGGGACAGACACAGGAGCAAAGAAGGATACATGCCAGTCAATCCATGTGTTCTGGAGCAGTAGCGAACTACCAAGGCTCAGTGGAAGAACCAGGAGGCATTTCCCTATAGGAAATGCTATCAGAGGCAGATAACTAGGTGTCGAATCCCACACATACCAATGCATTTCAAAACATACACACGATATGTGTAGAAACAACATGGCATCACAACATAACTTTACAACTCAAAGTATTTATTTAAGAGGCCCCGAGGAGCCGTACATACACTACTGCAGTATGCAGCTAACGTGACACTACGATCAGGGACCCTTCGACGAAACGGTGTGCGATGCAATAATCGCAAACGGTGGTGTAAAAAAACGATCAAAAAAGGTACAAAACGTTTGCGATCGAGGATGCATCAAACACGGTTCAGATTTTAGTTGCGTTTGCGATGCAGGGCAGACGGTTCAGTTCAATTAACTATTTGCAATGAGGAGGAACAAAAGAAATGGACAGCCAGATGAAGGTGTGTGCGATATTGATACGTCCATTTTTCATCATGTTTTCTTACTATTATTTATGATGTTTTTATCCATAATAATGCTTTTTGCAGTAATTCTAATGCGTTTTCTCTCATAATTTGCAAGGTACACACCAAGAGGGAGAATTCTGGCAGCTGGAAATCCGGAACTGAAAAAGCTACGTCAGGCTACCTATTCTGCACAACTCCAAACAAGCTGAAACTTCACAGAGATTTTTTATGAAATATTTAAGAATTATTGGAGCCAACAAGTACCAGAGGGGGCCACCAGGTGGGCACAACCCACCTGGGCACGCCAGGCAGCCCAGGCGCGCCCTGGTGGGTTGTAGATTCCTCAGCCCACCTCCGGTGCCCATCTTCTGATATATAAGTCATTTTGACCTAGAAAAAAATAAGGAGAAGGCTTTCGGGAGGGAATGCCACCGTCTCGAGGTGGAACTTGGGTAGGAGCACTTTTGCCCTCCAGCGGAGCGATTCCGCCGGGGGAACTTCCCTCCCGGAGGGAGAAATCACCGTCATCATCATCACCAACAACTCTCCCATCTTGGGGAAGGCAATATAAATCAACATCTTCACCAACACCATCTCATCTCAAACCCTACTTCATCTCTTGTATTCAGTCTTGTTACCGGAACTACAGATTGGTGCTAGGGGGTGACTAGTGTCGGTGTCAAAACTGACGGATCTCGGGTGGGGGTCCCGAGCTGTGCGTCTAAGGCTAATGGTAACAGGAGGCGGGGACACAATGTTTACCCAGGTTCGGGCCCTCTCTATGGAGGTAAAACCCTACTTCCTGCTTGATTGATCTTGATGAATATGAGCATTACAAGAGTTGATCTACCACGAGGTCGTAATGGCTAAAACCCTAGAAGTCTAGCCTATGCGATTATGATCCTGCCCTATGGACTAAACCCTCCGGTTTATATAGACACTAGAGGGGGCTAGGGTAGTACAAGGTTGGTTATAGAGAAAGGAATCTACATATCTGAATCGCCTAGCTTGCCTTCCACGCGAAGGAGAGTCCCATCCGCACATGGGGAGAAGTCTTCTGTCTTGTATCTTCATAGCCCAATAGTCCGGCCCATATTAATAGTCCGGTCGTCCGAGGACCCCTTAATCCAGGACTCCCTTAGTACCCCTGAACCAGGCTTCAATGACGATGAGTCCGGCGCGCAGATTGTCTTCGGCATTGCAAGGCGGGTTCCTTCTCCGAATACTCCACAATAGTCTCCGGACACGGAAAACGTGTCTGGCTCTACAAAACAAATACCACACACAACCGTAGAGAATATATTATTTCATGAGTCCAATCCGCTGACAACTTCTTGTAGCGTGACATCACGTTACTGCTCGGCCATTATTCGAACCTTTTTTTAGCCCGCCGCTCCATATTTCGAGGTGCAGTTTCATTGCCACGTCTTATCAAAGCAGAGATCGCGTCCCCTTATTGCGGGATTCTCATTAACGCGAGCGTGGATAACCCAACCGTTCTGTTGGCATGACTCCTTGGGAATAGGCATGTTTTAAGGCCTGGGAGGGACGTTTGATGTTCATTGCCTTTATAAAGGAGCAAAGACTCGTCCCGCTTCCTTTACGCCAAGCCCTTCCTCAACCTCTCCCACCTCAAGTTCCAACACCCAAGGTTCAAGCTAATCGCTTCGCGCCTCCCAGTCATGTCTGGACCCAGCTCTCCAGGCCGGTGGGTGACTTCCTCCGTCATCGCGAAGCTTCGGGAGGCAAGATATCTGACCGCGGAAATCCTCCACAGGCTTCCTGCTCAAGGGCAGGTTATTCCTACCCCCAGATTCGGCGAGAGGGTAGTATTCATCCCCCACTTGCTCCGAGGGCTAGGGTTTGCTCTTCATCCCTTCGTTCAAGGGCTCATGTTTTATTATGGGCTAGATTTCCATGATCTAGCTCCAGACTCCTTCCTCCACATCTCGGTGTCCATCATCACGTGCGAGGCCTTCCTCTGAATTCCCCAAACTTCGGCTTGTGGCTCAAGACCTTCAATGTGAAGCCGAAGGTAGTCGACGGGAAGCAGGCAGAGTGCGGTGGTGCTGCGGTGAGCAAAATCGCCAACACTACTTGGCCAAAGGGCTCCTTTACAGAAACTTCCAACCTGTGGCAACGGGAGTGGTTTTACATCACTGAACCCCGTGGCAACAAGTGGGCAGCTACACCTGCGTTCTGATCCGACCCTCCGTTACAGCTTGCATCATGGATTAATAAGGGGCTGGGTTGGGGATCCATTGATGAAGTGAAGACGCTGCAAAGCCGCATTCGGAGCCTTATTGAAAAAGATACCGGTCTCATCAACATAATCCAAGTGATGCTAGTCCGTCATGTCCTGCCGTGCCAGCGACGGCCTCTCCGTATGTGGGAGTTCAATCCGGAAGGACCATGTACCCTTCAGCACCTCCCCGGCACGACGCTCAGAGGAATGTGGAAATTATTCTTCGGGACACGGAGACAATGGCCAGATACTACAGAGGACATCGGCCTTGACTGCAACCATCCAGACTCCCCGGTAAGCATTCAACTTTCAAACACAGCTTAATTAAATTTCTCATAACGCCATATTGAGAAAACCATACTTGTCTAGGGCTGGACAAAGAAGGAGGAGAGAATTAGGTGTTCGACCCCTCTTCCCAAAGACTCAGCCAATCCGGTGTTAACAAGGATGCTGGCTCCGGCGCCATATCAGGTGCTGACGGAGATTGGGATTCCCTCTTCCAAAGATGAAACGGAAGGAGAAACTGACATCCCCTCTCCCCATGGGAAGAATAGGACCGCCTTCGAAGACTCAGAGATAAAGGCTTCTAACCGGGGGAATATATCCCTGTCAGGGGGCCCTGGTTCAGGAGGCGATGTTGACACGCAGTCCCTCCGTAAAGATAAGCCTTTAGCTGAATCATAAGTGAACAAGGGTGTTTTAAACATGTCCCATTCTTTCCTGGTGTAAAGGTAACATTTAAAAGATATGTTTTTAGTCCGACATGCAACCTTCCTCAACAGTCCTCCTCCTCGAGGGATCTTCTTCCGGAGATGATGGAGAGCAAGACGCCCCCACAGATCTCCCCGCCCGATAAGGTGAACGACACCGAGGTGTCATCCCAGAGGATCTCTCCAGATCAACCAGTGGTGCGAGGGATAGTGAAGACCGGACTCAAAGGCGATGCTTCGGCCGTCCGGGGTCCGGGGTGTGCGGCCCCTATAGGGACCAACAATAAAGGTCCCGGGCTATCTTATTTCCGAGGGACGGCGCAACCTGCTCCGAATCCGGAGGAGCCGGATACATTGTTAGACACATTGCGACATGCGTCGATCTCAGAGGACCATCGTATCGTGATGGGTATGGTGATAGAGAGGGTTCTGTCCGGAAAGAGCAGATTGAATGAAGCCCTTACGAGCCTGCTAAGAGGCTCCGAGGTACGTAATGTAATATTTTTAATTGTGCTATAAATGCAAAATGCGCCTGTGTATAGATAGTAGCCCCTGAGACTCTAGTTGGCGTCCAAAGGGAGGCGATCAGAGGATCAATAAATATATGCCCAGGAAATGATCTGACTAATTGAAACACAGGCTGTTACATCCGTGGCGACTGCCCGAGCTACGGAGATTGAACATCTGAAGCAGAAATTTGATGTGGCAGATGATGACATCACGCTAATGAACAGACGGCTCGACGAGGTGCAAGGTATGTCTTTGAGGCACTTACTATATGCAATTATTATGATATGAGCATGACGTTGAGAAATTGTATACTGAAATATGCATAACGGCAGATAGTGCTGCCGCAGTTGAGACCGTTCGGGCGGAACTTGCCCGGGCCAAGGAGCAGGCCATGATGGGTAATGCGGCTGCCGAAAAGGCAGCCACCGAATTAAAGGCCGAACAGGCTGCTCGGCGCTAGTGCGAGGAGAGAATATCTACTATGGCGCTTGAGCTAAAGGATGCCATTAACCGATGTGACTTCCTCGAGAGAGATAACAAAACCCAAACGGCTGATCTTGACAAGGCCTTACAAGAGGCGCGGGAAGCATGGGCCAAGTCTAGAGCGGCTTGGGAGGAGATCCGACAAGCTGGGAGATCACGGTTGGTAAGCCCTTCTTATTACAAACTAAATTTGGCGATCCCAAGTATGCCCGGCTTAATCAGATGTGGAGTTCTCCAGAAGATGTGGAGTTCTCCAGACGCATTGTTGGACTTGCCGAAGAGTGTCTCCGATGCAACGCAGTTTTTCCAAGTGCAAGAAGGACGTGCAACGGAAAAGCTTTTCTGGTCGCAATTCAGCATGCCAAAGCGTCCGCTGTTGCTGAACGAACAGATGGCCCTGTGGGTCCATGTCCACAAGCTATCCGGATCCGCCATGAAGGACGTTCATAGTCCGGCTGTGGCCGACTAAGCCAATTCTAAATAGTTATTTTGGTTTGGTGCGGCGACTTGTTGATACGGTGTCGCGTATCGATGCTATTAAGCGGTCAACGTGCATAGAAGATGGACGGATGGCCCTTGCCCGTGTCAAGAAGTACTGGGCGAAGATGAAGGCCACCGATATTGTAGCGCAAAGTCCACCCAAAGGCAAGGACCATAACATGCCAGAACATTATTTTGAAGATGTCCTAGAGGGTGCCCGCTTGATAGGGGGTCAGTGCTCGAAAGATATAATGTTCGAGTGAGGTGGTTCGGAATTATAAAAACAATATTATATTATATTTAAGGCTATGTTTTATACTTTTCCCTGAAAAAGTTTTTGGTGCCTCCTGTGCGGCCGTTTTTTATATATAGTCTGAAAGTTTGCCAGTCGTCGGCTTCTGCCCCCTCACGTATAACGCGGGGGTGTTCGAAAAAGCACTTGATCACTCTTGACCCAACATCTTGGTCCATTAAGGAGGTGACAATGCGACGAACCAGGCAATCGGACTATAGGGCTTTAACACTTTCACTTAGCCATAGGTGTTTGACGGTGGGTCTATGATATAGCCCCTGGTATGTACGCGGTTATCCGAATATAGTGTGTTTACATACGTGACCAGAAGAATGGTCCTTCGTTTAGTACGGAGGGAATCATGAAGATTCCAATGAGTCATTGAGTGGTTGACCAGCTCTCGCTGCATCATGACAGTCAGTTTTCGGCTTTCTCTACTGTGGTGCTCATCCGGACGAGCCAGGACACAATCGTAGTAGTTCTCCCTTTACTACCTTAGCCGATAGAGCGGAACGTAAAGTAGCAAGCACAGGAGCCGGGCAACCCAACTATTGACCAAAGATATGATTCGGAGATCATGCATATAAGGCCAAACTCACGACACCGAACACTCCCTATAGGTCTTCGGACTTCTCAAAGTATACCGGGCCGAATACAATCTCTGGTAATGGACCCAGGTGTCAAGGCACGTGTGGCAATCTGACATGGGGAGAGAACGCAGGTGGTGAGAGAATAAAACTCCAAACATAATATGGACCAAGCTGCTTCTATAATACCCATTTCTAGTACGGCGAGCCGTGTACTTACAGATAGTGCCGATAACTTCCTAGGACAGTGTACATGCCAGGAGAGTATAAAACAAAAGGAGATAAAAAGGTTTACACAGGGTCTTAATCTGGAAAGAAACCTAAGTGCGGGGCCCTGCTGCACGTCTGCGTCGTTATCTCCTTTGTGATGTGACCTTGAAGGGGGTAGTGTGATGGCCATCTGTAAAAAAAAGAAAAACCCTGGAAAAGAAAATCTAGTGTGGCCATAAATAGAGTTGGTTCGTTTAATGAACCTTGAAAGATAACCGTAGAGTCCGAATAGGGTCGAGCCGAACTATGGACTATTTTTGTCAGTGTGCCCCCAGCGCTGTCCAAGGGATTTTAAGGGTGTACTTGTGTATACGAGGCACGTATGTTATCCCCTTAGGGGGCCATCGATGGGGGCGTAACTGCTAATCGAGCTTAGGTTTATCTAAGCTGCCGCACTGAGGTGTACTCCGGACACATTTAGCTGTGTCCGCGGCCCTAACGACCGATGATCTGTTCGGCTTGAATAGGCTGTTTTCTACTTCGGCTACTAAGGCCGCAGTGTCTTTCTCTGTACGGAGAGAGCGCTCCATATTTCCACTAACCGTAATGACTCCACGTGGTCCAGGCATTTTGATTTTAAATAGGCATAATGCAGGACTGCATTAAAGCGGGCGAAGGCCGTTCTTCCGAGTAGTGCATGATAGCCACTTCGGAACTGAGCTATGTCTAAGATTAACTCTTCGCTTCAAAAATTATCAGGAGAGCCGAATATGACTTCCAATGTTAAATAGCCCATGCAGCGGGCTTCTACGCCTGGTATAACTCCTTTAAAGGTCGTGCTGCTTGGCTCGATTCTTGACGGGTCTATCCCCATCTTGCAGATAGTGTCCTGATATATCAGATTTAGACTGCTGACGCCGTCCATGAGGACTCCAGTGAGATGGTATCCATCGATTATTGGGTCGAGCACTAGGGCAACCGAACCCCCATGACGGATACTAGTAGGATGATCCCTACGATCGAAGGTGATTGGACAGGCCGCCCATGGGTTGAATTTGTGGCAACAGGCTCAACGACATAGATGTCTCAGAGTGCGCGTTTGCGCTCCCTCTTTGGGATATGAGTAACATAGATCATGTTCACTGTTTTGATCTCCGGTGGAAATTTCTTCTGTCCCCCTGTGTTCGGCTAGCGAGATTCGTCTTCGTCTTCGCTCTGAGGTCCCTTCCCCTTGTGTTCGGCGATGAGCTTGCTGGCCTGCTTGAAGACCCAACAACTGCGGTTGGTATGGTTCGCGGGTTTGGCGGGGGTGCCATGGATATGGCAGTTCCTGTCTAATATTTTGTCTAGGCTGGATGGACCATCTTTGTTGCCTTTAAATGGTTTCTTCCGCTGACCGGGTCTGGAGCCACTGAATCCAGCGTTTACTGCTGTATCATCTGGGCTTCCAGTATTGTTTCAACATTTGTTTTTGTTATGTCGTGGCCTTCCATTGCCATCCCTGACTTCGGATGTGACAGGCTCGCTGGTGCTGCTGCGGGCTAACCAGCTGTCCTCGCCCGCGCAAAAACGGGTCATGAGCACAGTTAGGGCTGCCATTGTCCTTGTCTTTTCTTGGCCAAGGTGTCTAGCTAGCCATTCCTACCGAACACTGTGCTTCAAAGCTGCTAAGGCTTCGGCGCTCGGACAAGACGATTTGGTTCTTCTTAGTGAGAAACCGATTCCAAAGCTTACGGGCTGATTCCCCGGGTTGTTGGATTATGTGACTTAGATCGTCAGCATCCTGGGGCCGGACATAGGTCCCTTGAAAATTGGCCCGAAAATCATCCTCAAGTTCTTCCCAACTTCCAATGGAATTTTCAGGGAGGCTTTTCAGCCAGTGCCGAGGTGGTCCTTTCAGCTTGAGGGGTAAGTATTTGATGGCGTGGAGATCATCTCTGCGAGCCATGTGGATGTGAAGAATGAAGTCTTCTATCCAGACCGCCGGATCCGTCGTTCCATCATATGCCTCGATGTTTATGGGTTTAAACCCATCTGGAAATTCGTGATCCAGCACCTCATCAATGAAGCACAGGGGGTGCGTGGCACCCCTATATTTGACTGTGTCGTGGCGTGGGTTCGACGGTTGTGATGTTCGGTATCGACTCCGAACTGGTATATGACCGACATATTTGGCTTGATAGCCATGATCCCGTGTGGGGGCATGGTCCCTAGATCCATAGATGGATCTGGCTTTACCAGACTTTTTGTCCAGGTCCTCACGTAGATCGTGTTTCTTGTCCTGAGCAGCAACCTCCCTTCCTTTACGGGGAGGGGGTGTGGGCTTCTGTACGGCATTGCTAGCCGCCCAGTCTCGTCCATGAGGTGGTCGGTCCGGCTTGTCGGCCGTTGTTTTTCGACGGTATAGGCGCAATAGCCTCCTCGTCGAATTCGGGCAGCAGTTTATGCTTAGGATAGCCCCTTGTTTGGCGATTACAGACATATTTTTCCTTAGCGTCTAGCACTTCGTTCCATCTGTCATTGAGCGTATTCTGTACGGTTTTAAGTCGCTGCTTCTGCTTCTTCAGGCTCCTTGAAGTGGCGATACGCCTTTGATGGAGGCGTTCTTGTTCTAAGGGTTCTTCTGGGATGACGAATTCGTCGTCGCCCAGGCTGACCTCCTCTTTGGAGGCAGGTTGATAATTGCTATCTTTGGCATCGCTATGGTCGGACAACGGACCCGGACTGTGTTCACCGTCCTCTCGCTCGTCCTGCTCCAACGCTGTATTTGCGGGGTCCTCAGCTTGGTCCGAATTATCACCGTCATTAGTGACAGAGTTGCTATTTTTCCTTTTGCCGGATCGAGGTCGGCGCTTCTGACGCTGACGGTTGGGAGGTTCGTCGATAGGTTTATCATTATCGCCATCGGCCTCCTTCTCTTTAAGTGTGTCCACCATGTATATATCGTATGAGGATATGGCCGTCCACCGCCCTACGAGCGGTGGTTTTTGTGCCAGCTCCTCTCCGGCATCATCATCCATATCGTCGATGTCGTCGGAGCCGTAATCGAGCGTGTCAGTTAAGTCTTCGACAGTGGCTATGAAGTGGGTGGTGGGTGGGAAGCAAAATTCTCTGTCATCAGCTTCCCATTCAAACCGGATATAGTTCGGCCGTGAGTCCCCTGACAAGGAGAGGGCTTTTAACGATTTTAGCACATCGCCTAAAGGTGAGTGCCGAAAGATGTCCGCGGAGCTGAACTCGATGATCGGCGTCTGATCAGGTTCGATGGGCGCAGATGTATGCGGTTCGGAACTTATGACCGGAGACGGACCCGAGGTTCCGAAGACGCAGGCCCCGCTCAAGGCTGGATCTATGTGCAGCTCCAATGCCGCTAAGTCTGCGACTTTCGTGGCAGGGTTGAGCATCCCGTCCTCGGATGGCGCAATCTGCTCCGGACCTAGGGGCAGAGCGGTTATAGGTGCTATCTCCCAAGCGCGGTCCGATGACAGATTTAGGTCATGTTCATCATGGTGGCGGGGAGCAGCCGTCGTGGGTTCGAATCCGTCAAAGATCAAGTCTCCGCGGACATCGGCCACGTAATTCAAGCTTCCAAATCTGACCCGATGGCCAAGGGCTTAGCTGTCGATCTGCTCCAGGTGGCCTAACGAGTTGGCCCGCGGTGCGAAGCCACCGAATACGAGGATCTGTCTGGGGAGGAAAATCTCCCCCTGAACTGTATTGTTGTAGACGAGTGATGGAGCCATCAGACCTTTTGGTGACGACGCATCGGAACTCTCAATGAAAGCACCAATGTCAGTGTCAAAACCGGTGGATCTCGGATAGGGGGTCCCGAGCTGTGCGTCTAAGGCTAATGGTAACAGGAGGCGGGGGACACAATGTTTTCCCAGGTTCAGGCCCTCTCTATGGAGGTAATACCCTACTTCCTGCTTGATTGATCTTGATGAATACAAGTATTACAAGAGTTGATCTACCATGAGATCGTAATGGCTAAAACCCTAGAAGTCTAGCCTATGTGATTATGATCCTGCCCTATGGACTAAACCCTCCGGTTTATATAGACACCGGAGGGGGCTAGGGTTGTACAAGGTCAGTTACAGACAAAGGAATCTACATATCTGAATCGCCAAGCTTGCCTTCCACGCCAAGGAGAGTCCCATCCGGACACGGGGAGAAGTTTTTTGTCTTGTATCTTCATAGCCCAACAGTCCGGCCCATATTAATAGTCCGGCCGTCCGAGGACCCCTTAATCCAGTACTCCCTCAACTAGTAGTGTTGATTACATCTTGTTGTTGATTACTATATGGTTCTATATGGTTTATTTGGTGGAAGATTATATGTTCAAATCCATTATGCTTATTAATACCCCTCTGATCTTGAGCATGTTTATCACTTGTGAGTAGTGACTTTTTTTCTTGAGGTCACGGGAGAAATCATGTTGCAAGTAATCATGTGAACTTGATATGTGTTCAATATTTTGTTAGTATGTATGTTGTGATTCCCTTAGTGGTGTCATGTGAACGTCGACCACATGACACTTCACCATATTTTGGGCCTAAGGGAATGCATTGTGGAGTAGTAAATAGATGCTGGGGTGCGAGAGTGATAGAAACTTAAACCCCAGTTTATGCACTATTCCGTGAGGGACTGATTGGATCCTAGAATTTAACGTTATGGTTAGAATTTATTCTTAATAATTTTCTCGTAGTTGCGGATGCGGGAGGGTTAATCATAAGTAGGAGGTTTTTTCAAGTAAGAACATCACCTAAGCACTAGTCCACCCACATATCAAATTATCAAAGTAGCAAACACAAATCAAACCAACATGATGAAAGTGACTAGATGAAATTCCCGTGTACCCTGAAGAACACTTTGATTATTATAAGAGGCCATTTTGGCCCGTCCTTTGCCTCAAAAGTATGGGGCTAGCTTGCTGCATACTTGTTACAATTATCGTTACTTGCTCGTTACAAATTACCTTGCCAGCAAACTACTCGCTACTTACAATTCCAGCACTTGGAGACATTACCTTACTGAAAACTACTTGTCATTTCCTTTTGCTCCTCGTTGGGTTCAACACTCTTACTTATCGAATAGAGCTACAACTGATCCCCTATACTTGTGGGTCATCAAGGCTATTCTCTGGCGCCGTTGCCGGGGCGTGAAGCGCCTTTGGTAAGTGGAATTCGGTAAGGAAACATTTATATAGTGTGCTGAAATTTATTGTCACTTGTTACTATGGAAAGCAATCCTTTGAGGGGTTTGTTCGGGGTATCTTCACCTTGTCCAGAACCACAATTAGCTACCCCTCAACCTACTACACCTACTGAACATATTGAATATGAAATTCCTTTAGGTATGATAGAACAACTGCTAGCTAATCCTTATGCAGGAGATGGAACAGAACATCCTGATATGCACTTGATATATGTGGAAAAAATTTGTGGATTGTTTAAGCTTGCAGGTCTACACCGAGATGAGGTGATGAAAAAGGTTTTCCCTTTAGCTTTGACAAGAAAAGGATTGGCATGGTATAGTCTATGCGATGATATTGGATTATGGAATTGGAATAGCTTTAAATTGGAATTTCACCAAAAAATTATCCTATGCATCTAGTTCATCGTGATCGGAATTATATATATAATTTTTGGCCTCGTGAAGGAGAAAGTATCTCTATAGCTTGGGGGAGGCTTAAGTCAATGTTATATTCATGCCCCAATCATGAGCTCTCAAGAGAAATTATTATTCGGAATTTTTATGCTCGGCTTTCTCGTAATAACCAAACTATGTTGGATACTTCTTGTGCTGGTTCTTTTATGAAGAAAACTATTGAATTCCGGTGGGATCTTTTGGAAAGAATTAAATGCAACTCTGAAGATTGGGAACTCGACGGAGGTAAAGAGTAAGGTATGATTGTGTTAAATCTTTTATGGATACCGATGCTTTTCAAAAGTTTAGTACTAAACATGGACTTGACTCTGAGATAGTAGCCTCCTTTTGTGAATCATTTGCTACTCATGTTGAACTTCCTAAAGAGAAGTGGTTTAAATATCACCCACCTATTAAAGATGAAATTAAAGAAACAGTACCAATTAAAGAAGAAACTATACTCTATAATGTTGGTCCAGTTGTTCCTACTGCTTATATTGAGAAGCCCCCTTTTCCTGTTAGGCTAAAGGAACATGCTAAAGTTTCAACTATGGTTAACAAAAGCTATGTTAGAACACCTAAACCTGATGAACAAATTAGAGTTGTACCTAATATTGCTATGGTTAAAGATCTCTTAGAAGAAGAAGTGGATGGGCATGTTATCTACTTCTGTGCAGAAGCTGCTAGAATTGCCAAACCCAAAAAAGGGATAAAAATAGACCAGTTGTTGGCCTGCCTGTCATTTCAATTAAAATAGGAGATCACTGTTATCATGGTTTATGTGACATGGGTGCTAGTGTGAGTGTTATTCCTCACTCCTTATATCAAGAAATTATGAAAGGCATAGCACCTGTTGAGATAGAAGACATAGATGTTACTATTAAGCTTGCCAATAGAGATACCATATCACCAATTGGGATTGTTAGAGATGTTGAAGTCTTGTGTGGGAAAATAAAATACCCTACTTATTTTCTTATTCTTGGTTCCCCACAAGATAACTTCTGTCCCCTTATCTTTGGTAGACCTTTCTTGAACACAGTTAATGCTAAGATAGATTGCCAAAAACAAACTGTGGCTATTATCTTTGGTGATGAGTCTCATGAGTTTAATTTTTCCAAGTTTAGTAGAAATCATCATGAAAAAGAATTGCCTAGTAAGGATGAATTAATTGGTCTTGCTTCTATTGCTGTGCCACATACTTAGGGCTGTAAGAAAAGCTCGAGGCTCGTGAGCCGCTCGAGATCGACTCGTTTTTGGCTCGATTCAAGATGACTCAAAAAGAAATGAGCTGAGTATGAGCACTTTTTGTAGCTCGGTTGAGAAATGAGCTGATTTTGAGTCAATACTAGCTCGCTCGATTTTAGCTCGATGGCTCGGCATAATATGATTATGTTAAATGATCATGTCATATATTAAATACAAATAGGATAATTTATTACCATATATATCACCAGGATTTTTCTCCATTTTATTTACAAGCAAACATGGAAGCTTAAATAATTGTAGGGAAAATTTAGACCATATTATGGTACGTGGTCGGCCATGTGTTAAATGGTCTATTGTTTTTGGCATCTCCATCATGCACTATGTTGCAAGTTTTCATGATTATTGGCCTATATTTTGTTTTCCCAGACTTTTAGTTGTCAGAGAATAAGTCATTCTAAGAAATTTATAATATCATCATTTTGATTGGGATAAATATTTTAATGTTTTCTATGTCAAGTTGTGCCTTATCTAGTGGGAATAATAGTCATAGACTTAAAAAATTGTCTTCTCATTTAGCTCGAAACTAGCTCGAAATCAACTCGAGATCGTTACAAGCTGAGCATGAGTCATGTTCTACAGCTCGATCTTGAGCTTCACTCAATTTGAGCTTGCTTGAATTATAATATGAGTTGAGCTGAGCCAAGTCCAACTCTCTCGAACTCGACTCGTTTGCCGCCCTACACCTACTGATCCTTTAGAACAATATTTGCTAGACCATGAAAATGATTTACATATGCATGAAAGGAATGAAATAGATAAGATTTTCTTTGAACAACGTCCTCTGCTTAAACACAATTTTCCTATTGAAACTCTAGGAGGTCCTCCTCCACCTAAAGGTGATCCTGTGTTTGAATTAAAATAATTGCTAGACACTTTGAAATATGCTTATCTTGATGAAAAGAAGATATATCCTGTTATTATTAGTGCTAACCTTTCAGAACATGAAGAAGAAAGATTATTGAAAGTCCTAAGGAAGCACCAAGCTGCTATTGGATATACTCTTGATGATTTAAAGGGCATTAGTCCGACTCTATGTCAGCACAAAATCAATATGGAACCTGATGCTAAACCCGTTGTTGATCACCAACGTCGGTTAAATCCGAAGATGAAAGAGGTGGTAAGGATGAAAATACTAAAACTTCTGGAAGCAGGTATAATCTATCCCATAGCTGATAGTAGATGGGTAAGTCCTGTTCATTGTTTCCCTAAGAAAGGAGGTATAACTATTGTTCCTAATGATAAGAAAAAACTTATTCCACAAAGAATTGTTACAGGCTATAGAATGGTAATTGATTTCAGAAAATTAAACAAAGCTACTAGAAAAGATCATTAACCTTTTCCTTTTATTGACCAAATGCTTGAAAGATTATCTAAGCACACACACTTTTGCTTCCTGGATGGATATTCTGGCTTTTCACAAATACCTATTTCTCAACCTGATCAAGAAAAGACTACTTTTACTTGTCCTTTTGGAACTTATGATTATAGACGCATGCCTTTTGGTTTATGTAATGCACCTACTACCTTTCAAAGATGCATGACGGCTATATTCTCTGACTTTTGTGAAAATATTGTTGAGGTTTTCATTGATGACTTCTCTGTTTATGGGAAGTCTTTTGATGATTGTTTAAGCAATCTTGATCGAGTATTGCAGAGATGTGAACAAAAAAAAATCTTCTCTTGAATTGGGAGAAGTGCCACTTTATAGTTAATGAAGGCACTGTCTTGGGTCATAAAATTTATGAAAGAGGTATTGAAGTGGATCAAGCTAAGGTTGATGCAATTGAGAAAATGCCATGTCCTAAGGACATAAAAGGTATTCATAGTTTCCTAGGTCATGCTGGTTTCTATAGGAGGTTTATCAAAGACTTCTCTAAAATTTCTAGACCTCTCACTAAACTTTTGCAAAAGGATATTCCTTTTGTTTTTGATGATGATTGTTTAGAAGCCTTTGAAACACTCAAGAAAGATTTAATCTCTGCACCTATTGTTCAACCACCTGATTGGAACTTGCCTTTTGAAATTATGTGTGATGCTAGTGATTATGTTGTGGGTGTTGTTCTAGGACAAAGAGTTGATAAGAAATTGAATGTTATTCATTGTGCTAGTAAAACTCTAGACAGTGCTCAAAGAAATTATGCTACTACTGAAAAAGAATTCTTAGCAGTGGTGTTTGCTTGTGATAAGTTTAGACCTTATATTGTTGATTCGAAAGTAACTGTTCACACAAACCATGCTGCTATTAAATATCTTATGGAAAATAAAGATGCTAAACCTAGACTTATTCGTTGGGTTCTCTTGTTACAAGAATTTGATTTGCATATTATTGATTGAAAAGGAGTTGAGAACCCCGTAGCTGATAACTTGTCTAGGCTTGAAAATGTGCTTGATGACCCACTTCCTATTGATGATAGTTTTCCTGATGAGCAGTTAGCGGCTATAAATATTGCTAATAGTACTCCTTGGTATGCTGACTATGCTAATTACATTGTTGCTAAATATTTGCCACCTAGCTTTACTTACCAACAAAAGAAAAAATTCTTCTATGATTTAAGACATTACTTTTGGGATGACCCACATCTTTATAAAGGAGTAGATGGTATTATTAAATGTTGTGTACCTAAGCATGAACAAGGACAAATCCTACGGAAATGTCACTCCGAACCTTATGGAGGACATCATGCTGGAGATAGAACTGCTCACAAGGTATTACATTCCAGATTTTATTGGCCTACTCTTTTCAAGGATGCTCGTAAGTATGTATCATCATGTGATGAATGCCAAAGAATAGGTAATATCGGTAAGCGTCAAGAAATGCCTATGAATTATTCACTTGCTGTTGAACCATTTGATGTTTGGGGATTCGATTACATGGGACCTTTTCCTTCCTCTAATGGGTATACACATATTTTGGTTGTTGTTGATTTTGTTACTAAATGGGTAGAAGCTATTCCAGCTAGTAGTGCTGATCACAACACCTCTATTAAAATGCTTAAGGAAGTTATTTTTCCCAAGGTTTGGATTCCCTAGATACTTAATGACTGATGGTGGTTCACACTTTATTCATGGTGCTTTCCATAAGATTCTTGCTAAGTATGATGTTAACCATAGAATTGCATCACCTTATCATCCTCAGTCTAGTGGTCAAGTTGAGCTTAGCAATAGAGAAATAAAATTATTTTTGCAAAAGACTGTCAATAGGTCCAGGAAGAATTGGTCTAAGAAATTAGATGATGCACTTTGGGCTTATAGAACAGCGTACGAAAATCCTATGGGTATGTCTCCTTATAAAATGGTTTATGGAAAAGCTTGTCATTTACCTCTTGAGTTAGAACATAAAGCATACTGTGCAGTTAAAGAACTCAACTATGATTTCAAACTTGCTGGTGAAAAGAGGTTATTTGATATAAGCTCATTAGATGAATGGAGAACCCAAGCTTATGAAAATGCAAAGTTATCCAAAGAAAAATTTAAAAGGTGGCATGACAAAAGAATTCAAAAACGTGAGTTTAAAGTCGGAGAGTATGTTATTTTGTACAACTCTCATTTCAGATTCTTTGCAGGAAAACTCCTCTCAAAATAGGAAGGCCCCTATGTCATCGAGGAGGTTTACCGGTCTGGAGCCATCAAAATAAATAATTTCGAAGGCACTAACCCGAAGGTTTTCAACGGGCAACGAATAAGGCATTATATCTCAGGTACGCCTATTAATGTTGAAAGCAATATTGTCCAAACTTTGACACCGGAAGGACACATAAAAGAGTCCTTTCGGAACACTCCAGAATCATCAAAATAAGGGGGTACGTGGTACGGTAAGTAAATAGACTCCAAAAAATCTGCAAAAATATTTTTTGTCAGTTTTGGAATAATTTAGAATTTTGGGAATAAAGAAACTCCCAGGAAGCGTCCCCTGGTGGGCACACGACACCAGGGCGCACCAGGCATGCCTGGTGCGCCCAGGTGGGTTGTGCCCACCTGGGGCACCTTCTGGACTCTGTTTTTTCTTCTGTATACTTGTCCTGCAAGATAAAAATTCTATATATACTTCCCGAACCTGTTAAGCACCGTATCGTGAAGAAATCCTCTGTTCTCTTTTCTTGCTATTTCTGGTCTGATTTATCAAGCCAGGCATCATGTCTTCCTCCTCCAACAACATGGAAGAAGTTGCTTGGTTGATGAAGATCGAGACGAAGAGGGAGGAGCCTACGGACGCCGTCAAGGGAGGCAAGGGCAAGGAAGATACCGTAAATCCATCTCCAGTGACAGCACAAGCACTGCTAGCCAAGGAGGAGGAAGAAGATATCGTTAAGCCGTACCTTACTCGTCTTACCCCTGCTGAGATTGAAGCTTTTCGCGTCATTGCAATAGTTTGCATACAAAATAAGTATCTCACTCGCGAAAATATTCTGCATCAAGAGCATGTTATTCATCTCCGAAGCGTCATCTGTCGGCTGCGGGATCTTTTGACCCTTAAGGACATGATCGCTTCATCACCACCATCACCTTCTTCACCACCAAAGGAGAACTGAGTATCGGGTATGAGCACTCCCTTTGGCTTCCGCCAAGCTTGGGGGAGGTGCCCCGGTATCATATCATCCCACTTTCTTTTTTGCTTTTACTTATCTTAGTTCAATCTTTTTCTTAGATGAATAAAGTTTAGTTCGATCTTTTCTTCTTTGAGAGTTTGCTTAGTGATCTATCATTGCTATCGTGTGAATGCATATAATAAAGTTAGTTCGAGTTTTTACTTTCTTTACTTTCATGTTGCAAATAAATAAAAGAAATAAGAAAGAAATAAAGAAAGGAAACAAGTCAATAGATCATATACTAATCCTATGGTAGGTTATACCACCACATAAGGAAAAGTATAAGTAAGAAATTTTATTAGAGACTGACAAACATAGCATTGGTCAGTGATGCAACTCATGAAAGAATCAATAAGGGAAGGGAAGATTCACATATAAATATACTATCCTAGAAATCTTTTGTGATTGTGAGCACTCATCAAAATATTATATGCCAAAATTGTTGACGTTGGACAAGGAAGACAACGTAATGGTTTATGCATGTTTATATTCACATAGAAGTCATATTGTCATAGATCCTTTAACATGTGATGCTTGCCCCCTATCTTTGCTAGACAAAAATTCCGCACTAAGTAGAGATACTACTTGTGCATCCAAAAACCCTTAAACCCAAATATTTTTCATGTTTCCACCATACCTACCTAGGGATTGAACAAGATCCCTCAAGTAAGTTGTCATCGGTGCAAAAAGGCAATAAAAATTGCTTCTAAATATGTGAGATCTTTTAGCGTAAGAGAAAATTGAGCGTTGCACGAACTTGGATGACAAAGAATAAAAGCGATAGACTGCATAATAAATGTTGTCATCTTAAGGGGCAATGTAACGTGGCGTTCTTTTGCACTAAGGGGTTGAGCATGCAAACAAATAAGTGCATGGAAACCTCTGCTTCCCTCTACGAAGGGCCCATCTTTTACTTTCACGTATTTAGTTTTATGCAAAGAGTCAAAGTTTACCCTCTATTCCCTTTTATTTTCTCTTTTGGCAAGCATCACGTGTGAGGAAAGATCTAGGCACATATGTCCAGTTAAATATAGATATCATGAGTTATTATTGTTGACATCACCCTTGAGGTGAGTATGTTGGGAGGCTAATTGGGTTTTTCTATTGCAAACGGTTATTGAGAAAACACCATGTGCGATGCATTAAATAACGCACATAGTTTCTAGGAATAAACCGTGTTAGATTAATGAACAATCACACACGACATCCTCTTGAAAACTGTTTGCGTTAGGCCACCTGGCGCAAACGTTTACCACATAAAAACTATGTATGATGGACAGCCTTTGACACACAATTTCTTCTATGCACCATGTGTGATGCATTCAATAACGCAAACGAAAAAATTGTTAATACCGTGTGCAATGGAAACGCTATCACAAACAATTTAACGGGGAAATTCTGTGTGGTGTACTTGCGAACAGAAACATTTTCCTTGGAGCGACTGTATGGGATGTATATACGAATGGAAACGTTTAGCGGGGACTGACTATGTTGGATGTACTTACGACTGGAAATGATTTCGCCTGTATAATTATATTTTTTAGCACTACTGTACGTATAACCGTATTTGGTCGCTCGCCGGTCGCACACGACCTCATTTTGCCGAGCGTGTGTGCCAGGAGGGCATATCCCCGATGGTTTCTGGGTCATGTGGGAAGGACCCCCCTATCGCCCACACTCACTAGGCGACGGTTCCAAATATCATCGCGGAAAGGGGTTTAAAACCATTTGTATAGCACCTCGCTATACTAGTGATAGCATGATATTACAAACATGGGTCTCATGACGCGACATACAAAGTCATACAAGCAACTGAAGTAAAAACCTGTCTAAGTACAAATAGCTGAAAAGAAAGAAGGCTAGAAAGCCTGTCTATTGACAGGACCCTCTATAGGAACCAGATCTCTATGTGGGATTCCCAAGCTACTCGTCGAAGCCACGTGGAACTACTAGTGATACTGGAGTCTCCTCTGCAAAATATAAATTAAGCAACCGTGAGTACAAAGGTACTCAGCAAGACTTACATCAGAACTATGTACATATGCATCAGTATCAACAATGGGGTTGTGGAGTTTAACTGCAGGAAGCCAACTTTGACTCAGTGGCTATCCTATACTACGACTACTAGTATTTTATTTGGGGTGAGAGATGATGACCAAAAAGTATAGGGGATCTATCATAGTCCTTACGGTAAGTAAGAGTGTCGAACCCAGCGAGGAGCAGAAGGAAATGACAAGCGGTTTTCAGCAATGTATTTTCTGCAGGCACTGAAATTATCGGTAACATATAGTTTTCTGATAAGATAATTCATAACAGGCAACAAGTAACAAGTGTAACAAAGGTGTAGCAAGGTGTCCCAATCCTTTTTATAGCAAAGGACAAGCCTGGACGAACTCTTATATAAAGCAAAGCACTCCCGAGGACACATGGGAATTACTGTCAAGTTAGTTTTCATCATGCTCATATGATTCACGTTCGCTACTTTGATAATTTGATATATGGGTGGACCGGTGCCTAGGTGTTGTGCTTACTTGGACAATCCTCCCAGTTATGATTAACCCCTCTCGCAAGCATCCGCAACTACGAAAGAAGAATTAAGATAAATCTAACCATAGCATGAAACATGTGGATCCAAATCAACCCCTTATGAAGCAACACATAAACTAGGGTTTAAGCTTCTGTCACTCTAGCAACCCATCATCTAGTTATTACTTCCCAATGCCTTCCCCTAGGCCCAAATCATGGTGAAGTGTCATATAGTCGACGTTCACATAAAATCACTTGAGGAAAGACAGCATACATCTCATCAATATCGAATGAATACCAAATTCACATGATTACTTATAACAAGACTTCTCCCATGTCCTTAGGAACAAAAGTAACTACTCACAAAGCATGTTCATGTTCAAGATTAGAGGTGTCAGGACCCCGACTCGATGTCACATCGATCTAGCTTGTAACACCTCATATCACTTTGCGGCCTCACGCACGGTATCCCCATGGGTGTCGCCTTACCTTTTCCCGGGACCGTTTGCGCCTTTTGGCTCACGTATATGATAGTGTCGCTAGCATCCATATGATAAGGATCCCGGGCTGACATGACTAGTTGTAAACCCAAAGTGGCACAGACTTACAGGGACAGGCATCCATGACCCAGCTTCGAACGTGTCGGTCATCAGCAAGTGGGTCCGGGCTGTAGCACTGGGCTAGCAGGACTCCGGTAAACCGGGCTGTAGCGGGCTAACAGGACTCCGGTACTCAATGCGTGACATTTCCCCGAAGGGACAGACACAGGAACGAAGAAGGACACATGCCGGCCAGCCTAAGTGTTCCAGAGCAGTAGCAAGCTACCATGGCTCAGCGGTAACACTAGGAGACATTTCCCGGTAAGAGAGGCTACTAAAGATAAACAACTAGATAGTCAGATCCCACACATACCAAGCATTTCAATAACATACACACAATATGCTCGATATGTGCAAATACAACATGGCATCACAACATGACTCTACGACACAAGTACTTTATTTAAGGCTCAGAGAGCCATACATAACATACACATAGGTACGGGTCACACGACCCAGCATTCAAGTCATACAGTCATACAAACCAGCAGCGGAAGTAGCTTGTCTGGGTACAGACAACTAGTAAAATAAAAGAGGCTTGGAAAGCCTAGCTATACTACGTGGTCCTTCACAAGCTCAGGATCACCACCTGGGCCTTAGCCTACTCATTGATGTCAACGTCTACGAAGAACCCATCAGAAGGGGTTGCAGCGTCTTCTGTAAAAAATGTAAATTATAGCAACATGAGTACAAAGGTACTCAGCAAGACTTACATCAGATCCTACATACATGCACATTATCAAGAAGGGTTGGTGGAGTTGTTGCAGCAAGCCAGCTTTGACTCTTGGCTAGGCTATCCTACGAGACTCCAACTTGAAATGGTTTTGCGTACACGAGTCCACTACTCACCACTTCAATACACTACCGAGGATCCACCTCCGTCTTCCTACGGAAGAGCCATCCTCGGCACTCACACTTATCTTGAGGCTTTTAGTAGTTTCCATTTACTTGTCTATGAACTGTATAGGCAACCAAGTAGTCCTTTACCGCGGACGCGGCTATTCGAATAGATCATGATAACCCTGCAGGGGTGTACTTCTTCATACACGCTCTCACCACTTACCGTCGTTTACACGACATGTACTCGGCAACCTTCAAGCGGAAGCCCAACGTGGGTGTCGGCCACGACCTACCTAATCACCTAAGCCTCTAGTCCAGGTTTATCGCCTATTCGGGTTCCATCCATGAGGAGATCCGGCCGAGGTTTCGCTCACAGCCCCAAACGATGTGAACAGGGTTCCCGAGATACCTAACGGGTATTCGGTACACCGTGCCACGTACCTACCGCATCACAGCCCACCCCTACGGTCAGCGCTGTCCACGGCCTCCAGTAGGCTACAAACACCAGAAACTACTTGCAACTCCTGGACAGAGAACTAGGGTGAATAAGAAGTCGAGAGGGTCCATTGTTTTCGGGCCCAATGCATGGTAGTAGCTGAATCTTAAATCACACATACAGATCTCAGTGCTTAAGGTCGGCTTCAATGAAACAACCCACCATGTACTCCTACATGGCCTCTCATCGATACCTTTACCAAATCGTGTTTACCACACCACTCTCATTACCGACATAATCATTTCACTCTAGTCCATCACCCAGATGAACCAGACCTGACACGACTCTAAGCATAGCAGGCATAGCAAGGTAGGAATAACACATACATATGGCTCAATCAACTCCTACACATGCTAGTGGGTTTCATCTAGTTACTGTGGCAATGACAGGTCATGCAGAGGAAATGGGTTCAACTACCGTAGCACACAGCAGTTTGAAACGCGTTGTCTTAATGCAGTAAAAGAGAGCAGGAGCGAGAACATGGGATTGTATCGATATGATCAAATGGTTGGTTGCTTGCCTGATGGTTCGATGCACTGATACGGTTCTTCGTTAGGGTAATCACGGTACTCCTCGGAGACAGAACCTGCCGCAAAGAACACCGATACACAACCATCACCAAACAATGTGCAACAATATGATGCATGCATGAAACATGGCAATATGAGTGTGTTGGGCTAATGCAACTAAGACCAGAGGGGTTTGAACCAATTTGAATCAAAGATTCAAATTTCAAACTCAAACATGGCCCTTTAAAGTGTTTTTCCTTGTTCTGCATTAAACATCAAGTTAACTTGTTTAATCATGCATGAAAATAGTACAGATGGATAGATTGGATTTTTCTGATCATTTTTCATATATAATTTGTCTGATTTGGAGTTACAGAATAAAAGTTATGAATTTTTGAAGTTTAAAATATATTCTGGAATTTCCTATATTAGATTAAATCCAGAAAATCAATTACTGCGTCAGCCTGACGTCAGTGTGACATCAGCAGGTCAACGGGACACGTCCGGGTCAAACCTGACAGTGGGTCCCGCGTGTCAGTGTGATTAGATTAGTTAAAGTTTAATTAAAACTAAACCTGTTTAATTAACAGGGCTGGGCCCCACCTGTCATTGACTCAGGAGAGTCAACCAGGGCCCACCCGTGGTCAAACCCGGGTCGGCTGCACCGGCGTTTAGCCGCCGGCGAGCCCGACGCGGCGGCGGAAGTGGTTTTTGCCGTTCCGGCAACCAAACGAGCCGCGGAGGCCACCGGAGAGGAGCTGAGGTCGAGCCGCAGCTCTTGGTGGAGTCCGTTGGGGTCGGGGTGGCCGGAGTTGGCGCCGGCGACGACTTTGGCGGCCACCGGAGTTCGGCCGAAGTCGAACTTGTCGCTAGGGGGGTCGGTGAGGTGCGGGGAGTAGCTAGTTAGGTGCTACGTGACGCGGTGAGCATGATGGACACCGTGGAGTGGTCGGAGGGTGACCGGGAGCACGTCGGCGACGAGCTCCACGGTGGTGGGTGCGGTTGAGCTCCGGGAGGTCGCTACACGGCTCGGGAACGAGAGAGGGAGGGTAGGAGGGGTAGCTAGGCTCACAGCGCACCCGTAGAGGCCACCGGCGGGGTCGGGGACGAGCTGAGGCGGCGACGGTGTTGAAGGGGATCTCCGGCGACGGCGGTTCGGGCGAGGTCGTTGCGGTGGACTCGGGCGTTGCGAGCGCTCGGGGCTCGGCTTGCTCGATGAAGTGGACAGCGGCGGAGCTCCTGGACACGACGAGAGGACGCACGGGCGGCGGGGAGCGCGGCTACGACGTAGGCACGGCGGCGGTAGCGTCGGCCATGGCTGGGGGGCGCGAGGGGGAGGAGCTGGAGAGGAGAGGGGGTGTCTGGGGGGTTCGGGGAAGAGAGGGGGAGCGATCCACGACGTCACCGGGCGAGGGGAGCGGCGAGGCGGCGAGCAGGTGCGTGGCGCGCGCTGCGGTCGCCGTCGGGCACCTGCCTGCCTGCCTGGCCGGCAAGCAGCTCGCTGGAGCGGCGCTGGGCTGGGCCGGCAGGTGGGCCGGGTGCTGGGCGCCAGGTAAGTTTTTCTATTTTTTCCTGTTTTCTGTTTTTTTAATACTTCTGCAACTTTGTTGATTTATTAAAAATACTTAGGCAACTCCTAAAATCACCAAACTACTCCTGGTCCATAGTTGGATTATTTCCAACATGAAACATTTTAGTTTGGAGATATTTGGGCATCTGAATATTTTATATAATTTTAAATGCCCAAATTCAAATATCTATGATTTAATTCAAAGACCCTAGGATGACCTAGGAAAATGTGCATCACTTTTGTCAGGGGTTCTGAACCAGGACAAAAATGATGGGCATTTTAGAAGGGCATTTCAGGTTCATTGAAAAAGTTTTTAGTAAACCCTAGTTGGTTTCAGAGGGGGCTGGGGGTTCTGTCATCCCCATTTCAGGTTTCTGATGAAAGAATAAACATGATGCAACACTCTAATGCATGACTAGCTAGGGTGTGACAACTCACCCCCACTCAAAAGAATCTCGTCCCGAGATTTGGGTTCCTCCGGGAAGAAGGCAGGATACTCAAGTCGAAGACGATCCTCCCTTTCCCAAGTTGCTTCATCCTCAGAATGGTGCGACCATTGAACTTTGAGAAACTTGATATTATGACGTCGAGTGGTACGCTCGGCCTGATCGAGGATACGAATGGGGTACTCTCGATACGTAAGATTATCTTGGAGATCAAGCGTTTCGTGGTCCACTCCACGGATAGGATCCGAGAAGCAACGCCTGAGTTGAGAAACGTGGAAGACATCGTGGACTCTGGAGAGATGCGGAGGTAGTTCCAACTGGTAGGCAACTTCCCCTCGTTTTGCGAGAATGCGGAAAGGTCCAATGTAACGAGGAGCCAATTTGCCTTTGATACCGAAACGATGGGTTCCCTTCAAAGGAGTAACCCGAAGGTAAGCCTTCTCGTCAACCTCGAAAGTCATAGCCTTATGTTTTCGGTCATATTGACTCTTTTGACGAGATTGGGCTGTTTTCAACTTTTCACGAACGATGCGAACTTGCTCTTCTGCTTCCTGAATCATATCCGGGCCAAAGAATTGTCTTTCCCCGGTTTCTGACCAGTTAAGGGGTGTTCGACAACGTCGTCCATAGAGCACTTCAAAAGGGGCTTTACCCAAGCTAGATTGATAGCTGTTGTTATAAGCAAATTCGGCAAATGGAAGGCATTTCTCCCACTCCATTCCGAATGAGATAACAGAGGCTCGAAGCATGTCTTCTAGGATCTGGTTGACGCGTTCCACTTGACCACTTGATTGAGGGTGGAAGGCGGTGCTAAAAGAGAGACGGGTTCCCATAGCATTTTGGAAACTTTCCCAAAATCGAGAGGTGAAAAGACTTCCTCGATCCGAGTTAATTTCCAAAGGAACACCATGGAGAGACACTATTCGGGAGATGTATAAGTCTGCCAATTGACTAGCGGTTATACTCTCACGAACAGGTAAGAAATGGGCTACTTTGGAAAGACGATCGACAACGACGAAGATAGCATTATTCCCTCTCTTGGTCCTGGGAAAACCGGTAATGAAATCCATACCAATTTTATCCCATTTCCATTCAGGAATAGCTAGGGGTTGAAGGGTGCCAGCAGGCCGTTGATGCTCTGCTTTTACACGACGGCAGACGTCGCAATTAGCAATATACTGAGCAATTTCTCTCTTCATTCTAGTCCACCAGAACCTCTGGCGTAGGTCCTGATACATCTTGGTACTACCGGGATGAATGGTGAGAGGAGATTCATGAGCTTCCTTAAGGATCAGTCGTCTCAGGTTTCGCACTTTGGGAACCACTAGTCGATTCCCGAAGTACACGACCCCTTGATCATCAATGGAGAAACAATTCGCAACTCCTTTCTTGATGTTTCTCCTGATGCGGGAAATTCCCGGATCTACCTTCTGTGCTTTGATGATCTGATCCGTAAGGGTAGGTTTCGCCACCAAGGTGGAAAGAAAACCTTGAGGAACAATGTGAAGGTTAAGCTTCCGAAATTCCTCATGGAGAAGCGGTTGACTTTGTTGTAACATCAGGTTGTTACAATAAGATTTACGACTTAGCGCATCAGCCATGACGTTGGCTTTCCCTGGGGTGTAAGTTATTCCTAAGTCGAAATCTGTGATCAACTCAACCCAACGTCTTTGCCTGAGATTCAAATCCGGTTGGGTGAAGATGTACTTCAGACTTTGGTGATCAGTGAATATTTCGCAACGATTACCAAGAAGGTAATGTCGCCAGGTTTTAAGTGCATAGACTACGGCTGCAAGCTCTAGATCATGAGTAGGATAATTCTCCTCATGTGGGTGCAATTGCCGTGAAGCGTAAGCAATTACGTGTCGATCTTGCATGAGAATGCAACCTAGTCCTTGTCGCGAGGCGTCGCAGTAGATAACAAAGTCCTTAGAGAAATCTGGCGGTACCAATACGGGAGCAGATGTCAGGCGTCTTTTCAGTTCCTGAAAGCTGTGCTCACATTGTGGAGTCCACTCGAACTTTTTATCTTTCTTGAGGAGTTCGGTTAGAGGTTTAGCAACTTTGGAGAAATTTTCGACAAAGCGACGGCAATAGCTCGCTAAGCCCAGAAAACTCCGAACTTGCTTGACCGATTCAGGTGGAGTCCAATTAAGGACGGCTTGAACTCGCTCGGGGTTAACAGCAATACCTTTACCAGATATTACATGACCCAGATAGGTCACTTCTGACAACCAGAATTCACATTTAGAAAATTTGGCATAAAGGCGATGCTCTCGAAGTTTCTTCAACACTAGCCTTAGATGTTCGGCATGTTCTTCCTCGTTCTTGGAGTAGATGAGTATATCATCGAGGTAAACCACGACGAATTTATCCAAATACTCCATGAAGATTGAGTTCATTAACCGAGAAAAGGTGGCTGGAGCGTTGGTTAAACCGAAGGACATGACGGTGTACTCGTATTGGCCATAACGAGTAACAAAGGCCGTTTTAGGAATGTCCCCGTTTCTGATTTTGATTTGATGGTAGCCCAACCTCAAATCCATTTTGGAGAAGACTGAGGATCCAGCGAGCTGATCATACAGGTCGTTGATCCTGGGGAGCGGATATTTGTTCTTGATTGTGACCAAATTGACAGGTCGATAATCTACAACCATCCGGTCCGTACCATCCTTCTTCTTGACGAAGAGGACGGGGCAAGCCCACGGAGATGAACTAGGTCGGATGAAACCCTTTTTCAAGGACTCATCGAGTTGTTTCTTAAGCTCGGCTAGTTCTAGTGGTGCCATCTTATAGGGTCTTCTAGCAATCGGGACGGTTCCTGGAATGAGGTCTATTACGAACTCCACATCCCTGTCAGGTGGAACACCTGGCAATTCCTCTGGGAAGACATCCGGAAAGTCACGGACTACCGGAACGTCCTCAAGGTCTGGCAAAGGGCTGGCGTTAAGAGAATATAACTGTCGCTTGGCTATTCGGGTCAAGACATTGACTATCTTTCCCGAAGGATGGGTGAGTTGAACAGTCCTAGAGAAACAATCAATGTTGGCATGATGGGCTGACATCCAGTCCATACCCAAGATGATATTAATATCTGACGATTTAAGGGCTATCAAAGATGCGAGAAAAACAAGTCTGTCGACTTGAATTTCATTTCCATGGCTTACTCTAGAAGTTTGCCATTTGGATCCCGGAGTTTGAATTACCATAGAGGTGGGCATCTCACAGAATGCGGTGTTATGCAAACGAGCATAATTTTCGGATATGAAAGAATGAGAGGCTCCTGTATCGAAAAGAACAGATGCCGGGTGGCAATTAACAAGGAGCGTACCGAGAACGACGTTGGGATCCTCTTGAGCTTCTTCGGCAGAAATACAATTGACATTGCCACGTGTAGCGGTGGCCGGCTTGGCGTGGAACACTTTCCCTGTCGGCTTGCCACGGCCAACAGCTTTAGCAGATTGGTTGGGGTTGGTTTGGGGGCACTCGCGCATATAGTGGCCAGATTCCCCACACTTGAAACAAGTCACGGAACTGGTACGTGGAGGAGCACTGTTGGTTGGACCACCATAGGACTTGGCTGGTGCAGACTGTTGAACGGGGCGAGGCGCCTGGAAGGATGGCCTCGGTGTGAACCTGGGTGGCAGGGCGGTGTTAGGCACCCACACGCGGCGCTTCTGAGGACCAGCACCGGATGAGGAACCCATGTCACGGCCATGCTTGCGTGTTGCGTCATAATCGGTCTGACCAGTTTCAGCACTGATGGCCTTGTTAACAAGCTTCTGAAAAGATGTGCACTCATGCAGACGGAGGTCGCGGCGAAGCTCAGGACTAAGTCCCTTACGGAACCTTGCTTGCTTCTTAGCATCAGTAGAAACTTCCTCAGTTGCATATCGTGCGAGGTTACCAAACTCCCTGCTGTAAGCATCCACAGAGAGTCGGCCTTGGGTGAAACTGCAAAATTCCTCACGTTTACGGTCCATGAGACCCTCCGGAATGTGATGTTCACGGAAAGCCTCGCTGAATTCAGCCCAAGTAGTGACATGGCCCGCTGGGCGCATAGCTCCATAATTCTCCCACCATAGACTGGCGGGGCCTTCAAGATGATATGCAGCAAAGGTGACCTTGTCAGCCTCAGCTACTAGCGCGGAACGCAGTTTGTGAGAGATACTGCGAAGCCAGTCATCAGCGTCGAGAGGCTCGACGGAGTGGTGGAACGTGGGTGGATGTAACTTGATGAAATCACTGAGTGACACCACGTTAGTCCTCTGATGGTGTGCTGTGTTCTGTTCAATACGCTCCAACAAACGGTTGGTTTCCCGCTTGTTTCTCTCGGCTTCCAGCATAACTTCGGCTAGGGATGGAGGGTGAGGCGGGTTTGCATTCCCGACTCCACTGCCTTCGGCCTGCTCTTGAGGAGCAGGGTTATTGCGCGTGTTGACCATCCTAGGTAAACAAGACAAAGATTTAGTCAGAATGATAAGATTCCGACATAGGATACAGAATGTAAGGAATAACTCGGAATGCAAGATGATCATCCGTATGACATGGTAGATACAGAAACTGCTTCTTTATTCCATCGTCATACACACCATACAAGGTTTAGTACAAGACCAAACAAGGTACTATTACGGTGAAAAGAGGATTACATCTCATCGGAGGCATCCCAAGCTCCTATACAATATTTTGTACACCTCCGGAAGGCGGTACAAACTAGGTCATATCCCACGAGTCACGCAGGACGATAGCCGACACAGCTAGTACGAACTAGTGATACTACCACTAACTCAGACCGATCCGTAGTAGTTCCTCGTAGAAGTCACCTCCATAGCCTGGAAGCTCAACATGATCATCCGGGAACAGACGATCTCGCGGAGCTTGAGGACCATAGGGGCTAGGATGAGGTCTTGGACCAACAGACGGTGGCCTGCGGGGACCGCGAGGTGGGGTGATGCCTCCTACATCACGCCAACCCATCACGTCTGGCAGAGCAGATCTCACAGGATAGAGATCACGCATATCCGAATATCCAGCTTGCACCGCCGGTGCAAACCGAGTCAACGTGGCCCAATGGTCAGCACGGGTATTGAAAAGCTCTAGCCTCAAGGCCCGGTTTTCACGGTCCTTATCCTCGAGCATCTCAGCAGTGGTGCGAGTCCGTGAATCCTCCTGAGTGGGGTCAGCATAGATAGCCTGGAGATACCCTTGTGCTCCCGGAAGTGATCCTGGCATATACCGGAAATCAGAGTCCCGAAATAGGCCAGACCTGACTCGCATGATGGTCATCATAGAGTAGGCGGCGTCCTGCACAGCCATCTCAATAGTAACCCCGAGTCCATAGGAGCAGTGAAGGGGCTCGGTGGATCCAGGATAAGATGGAAATATCCTGACAGTGCAGAGATACTGGCTTTGATTAAAGTCTCGAAATTGCTCTTCGACCGTGTACTCAGGATACCAACGGTATCCAGCCTCAGTCATTACCCTGACCAACATGGCGGTATGGCCGGGTACATCTAGGCATCGAGTCAGGCGAACCACTTGATTGAGGTCGCGAGTGGCCATCTGAAAGCACAACCATAATGCAAAGGCATTAGAATTTCTAGCAAAATTTCGGCAGCATAACAGCTGTAAATGCTCAAGAAGGATTTGAGACATTTGACAAAGGATTTCATACACACTCAACATCATCATATCAAAGTTCTGAGTCCATCCTAACAACATGATGTGGTAGTAGAACTGTACTAGGCTTGTATCCATCAAACCTATAAGGTACTACTGATTAGTAACACGTGATCCTGATAGAGAGAAAAGATCCTAATTCCTTAACCCCCGGTGGAAGAATAGACTGACTCAGATCAGAATGTCATAAGATAAGGAGTAAAAAGAACCTTACGTTCCAACCCACAAACAATTCCCCTACATATAACTAAAGAATTTCTAGACTCAACATCGACCAGTTTGGCTTGGAGAACCTACAGGCAGTCCGGCTCTGATACCAACGCTGTCAGGACCCCGACTCGATGTCACATCGATCTAGCTTGTAACACCTCATATCACTTTGCGGCCTCACGCACGGTATCCCCACGGGTGTCGCCTTACCTTTTCCCGGGACCGTTTGCGCCTTTTGGCTCACGTATATGATAGTGTCGCTAGCATCCATATGATAAGGAGCCCGGGCTGACATGACTAGTTGTAAACCCAAAGTGGCACAGACTTACAGGGACAGGCATCCATGACCCAGCTTCGAACGTGTCGGTCATCAGCAAGTGGGTCCGGGCTGTAGCACTGGGCTAGCAGGACTCCGGTAAACCGGGCTGTAGCGGGCTAACAGGACTCCGGTACTCAATGCGTGACATTTCCCCGAAGGGACAGACACAGGAACGAAGAAGGACACATGCCGGCCAGCCTAAGTGTTCCAGAGCAGTAGCAAGCTACCATGGCTCAGCGGTAACACTAGGAGACATTTCCCGGTAAGAGAGGCTACTAAAGATAAACAACTAGATAGTCAGATCCCACACATACCAAGCATTTCAATAACATACACACAATATGCTCGATATGTGCAAATACAACATGGCATCACAACATGACTCTACGACACAAGTACTTTATTTAAGGCTCAGAGAGCCATACATAACATACACATAGGTACGGGTCACACGACCCAGCATTCAAGTCATACAGTCATACAAACCAGCAGCGGAAGTAGCTTGTCTGGGTACAGACAACTAGTAAAATAAAAGAGGCTTGGAAAGCCTAGCTATACTACGTGGTCCTTCACAAGCTCAGGATCACCACCTGGGCCTTAGCCTACTCATTGATGTCAACGTCTACGAAGAACCCATCAGAAGGGGTTGCAGCGTCTTCTGTAAAAAATGTAAATTATAGCAACATGAGTACAAAGGTACTCAGCAAGACTTACATCAGATCCTACATACATGCACATTATCAAGAAGGGTTGGTGGAGTTATTGCAGCAAGCCAGCTTTGACTCTTGGCTAGGCTATCCTACGAGACTCCAACTTGAAATGGTTTTGCGTACACGAGTCCACTACTCACCACTTCAATACACTACCGAGGATCCACCTCCGTCTTCCTACGGAAGAGCCATCCTCGGCACTCACACTTATCTTGAGGCTTTTAGTAGTTTCCATTTACTTGTCTATGAACTGTATAGGCAACCAAGTAGTCCTTTACCGCGGACGCGGCTATTCGAATAGATCATGATAACCCTGCAGGGGTGTACTTCTTCATACACGCTCTCACCACTTACCGTCGTTTACACGACATGTACTCGGCAACCTTCAAGCGGAAGCCCAACGTGGGTGTCGGCCACGACCTACCTAATCACCTAAGCCTCTAGTCCAGGTTTATCGCCTATTCGGGTTCCATCCATGAGGAGATCCGGCCGAGGTTTCGCTCACAGCCCCAAACGATGTGAACAGGGTTCCCGAGATACCTAACGGGTATTCGGTACACCGTGCCACGTACCTACCGCATCACAGCCCACCCCTACGGTCAGCGCTGTCCACGGCCTCCAGTAGGCTACAAACACCAGAAACTACTTGCAACTCCTGGACAGAGAACTAGGGTGAATAAGAAGTCGAGAGGGTCCATTGTTTTCGGGCCCAATGCATGGTAGTAGCTGAATCTTAAATCACACATACAGATCTCAGTGCTTAAGGTCGGCTTCAATGAAACAACCCACCATGTACTCCTACATGGCCTCTCATCGATACCTTTACCAAATCGTGTTTACCACACCACTCTCATTACCGACATAATCATTTCACTCTAGTCCATCACCCAGATGAACCAGACCTGACACGACTCTAAGCATAGCAGGCATAGCAAGGTAGGAATAACACATACATATGGCTCAATCAACTCCTACACATGCTAGTGGGTTTCATCTAGTTACTGTGGCAATGACAGGTCATGCAGAGGAAATGGGTTCAACTACCGTAGCACACAGCAGTTTGAAACGCGTTGTCTTAATGCAGTAAAAGAGAGCAGGAGCGAGAACATGGGATTGTATCGATATGATCAAATGGTTGGTTGCTTGCCTGATGGTTCGATGCACTGATACGGTTCTTCGTTAGGGTAATCACGGTACTCCTCGGAGGCAGAACCTGCCGCAAAGAACACCGATACACAACCATCACCAAACAATGTGCGACAATATGATGCATGCATGAAACATGGCAATATGAGTGTGTTGGGCTAATGCAACTAAGACTAGAGGGGTTTGAACCAATTTGAATCAAAGATTCAAATTTCAAACTCATACATGCCCCTTTAAAGTGTTTTTCCTTGTTCTGCACTAAACATCAAGTTAACTTGTTTAATCATGCATGAAAATAGTACAGATGGATAGATTGGATTTTTCTGATCATTTTTCATATATAATTTGTCTGATTTGGAGTTACAGAATAAAAGTTATGAATTTTTGAAGTTTAAACTATATTCTGGAATTTCCTATATTAGATTAAATCCAGAAAATCAATTACTGCGTCAGCCTGACGTCAGTGTGACATCAGCAGGTCAACGGGACACGGTCCGGGTCAAACCTGACAGTGGGTCCCGCGTGTCAGTGTGATTAGATTAGTTAAAGTTTAATTAAAACTAAACCTGTTTAATTAACAGGGCTGGGCCCCACCTGTCATTGACTCAGGAGAGTCAACCAGGGCCCACCCGTGGTCAAACCCGGGTCGGCTGCACCGGCGTTTAGCCGCCGGCGAGCCCGACGCGGCGGCGGAAGTGGTTTTTGCCGTTCCGGCAACCAAACGAGCCGCGGAGGCCACCGGAGAGGAGCTGAGGTCGAGCCGCAGCTCTTGGTGGAGTCCGTTGGGGTCGGGGTGGCCGGAGTTGGCGCCGGCGACGACTTTGGCGGCCACCGGAGTTCGGCCGAAGTCGAACTTGTCGCTAGGGGGGTCGGTGAGGTGCGGGGAGTAGCTAGTTAGGTGCTACGTGACGCGGTGAGCATGATGGACACCGTGGAGTGGTCGGAGGGTGACCGGGAGCACGTCGGCGACGAGCTCCACGGTGGTGGGTGCGGTTGAGCTCCGGGAGGTCGCTACACGGCTCGGGAACGAGAGAGGGAGGGTAGGAGGGGTAGCTAGGCTCACAGCGCACCCGTAGAGGCCACCGGCGGGGTCGGGGACGAGCTGAGGCGGCGACGGTGTTGAAGGGGATCTCCGGCGACGGCGGTTCGGGCGAGGTCGTTGCGGTGGACTCGGGCGTTGCGAGCGCTCGGGGCTCGGCTTGCTCGATGAAGTGGACAGCGGCGGAGCTCCTGGACACGACGAGAGGACGCACGGGCGGCGGGGAGCGCGGCTACGACGTAGGCACGGCGGCGGTAGCGTCGGCCATGGCTGGGGGGCGCGAGGGGGAGGAGCTGGAGAGGAGAGGGGGTGTCTGGGGGGTTCGGGGAAGAGAGGGGGAGCGATCCACGACGTCACCGGGCGAGGGGAGCGGCGAGGCGGCGAGCAGGTGCGTGGCGCGCGCTGCGGTCGCCGTCGGGCACCTGCCTGCCTGCCTGGCCGGCAAGCAGCTCGCTGGAGCGGCGCTGGGCTGGGCCGGCAGGTGGGCCGGGTGCTGGGCGCCAGGTAAGTTTTTCTATTTTTTCCTGTTTTCTGTTTTTTTAATACTTCTGCAACTTTGTTGATTTATTAAAAATACTTAGGCAACTCCTAAAATCACCAAACTACTCCTGGTCCATAGTTGGATTATTTCCAACATGAAACATTTTAGTTTGGAGATATTTGGGCATCTGAATATTTTATATAATTTTAAATGCCCAAATTCAAATATCTATGATTTAATTCAAAGACCCTAGGATGACCTAGGAAAATGTGCATCACTTTTGGCAGGGGTTCTGAACCAGGACAAAAATGATGGGCATTTTAGAAGGGCATTTCAGGTTCATTGAAAAAGTTTTTAGTAAACCCTAGTTGGTTTCAGAGGGGGCTGGGGGTTCTGTCATCCCCATTTCAGGTTTCTGATGAAAGAATAAACATGATGCAACACTCTAATGCATGACTAGCTAGGGTGTGACAAGAGGGGTATTGAATATCATTAAGGATCTGAACATATGATCTTCCACCAAATAAACCCACTAGCATCAACTACAAGGAGTAGTCAACACTACTAGCAACCCACAGGTACCAATCTGAGGTTCTGAGGCAAAATTGAATACAAGAGATGAACTAGGGTTTGAGAGGAGATGGTGCTGGTGAAGATGTTGATGGATATTAACCCTCCCTCGATGAGAGGATCGTTGGTGATGACGAAGGCTTCGATTTCCCCCTCCCGGAGGGAAGTTCCCCCGGCAGGATCGCTCTGCCAGAGCTCTAAATTGCTCCTGCCCAAGTTCCACCTCGAGACGGTGATGCTTCGTTCCAAACGCTCTTTTTTTTCTAGGTCAAAACCTTTCATATAGCAGAAGTGGGGCACCAGACAATGGTCAGTGGGCCCACAAGCCTTGGGGGGTAGGGCGCGCCCCCAGGGTTGTGGCCACCTGGTGCGCCCCCTCTGGTAGTTTCTTCGCCCAATATTTGTTATATATTCCATAATAATTCTATGTAAAGTTTCAAGATATTTTGTGTTGTGCAGAATAGATATCTCAGATTTGCTCCTTTCCGATCCAGAATTTCAGCTGTCCGCGTTCTCCCTCTTCATGTAAATCTTTTAAAATAAGAGAGAAAAGGCATAAGTATTCTACCATAATGTAAAATAACAGTCGGTAATGCAATAAATATTGATATAAAAATATGATGCAAAATGGACGTCTCAACTCCCCCAAGCTTAGACCTCGCTTGTCCTCAAGCGAAAGTCGAGATCGATAATCATGTTCATATGTTTAGAGATGGAGGTGTCGATAAAATAAAATACGTACATGAGGGCATCATGATCATCTTTAGAACAACAATATATTGTCATATAACTTCTTATGCTAAAGTGATAATCCGTCCACAAAGTCAAGTATGAACAAGAAACTTTATTGAAAACCAACAAACTATAATTTCATTCACTGAAGCAATTACAATTTATCATAACATCGGAAAGAGTCAATATAAGGGCTTGTCTAGCAAGTCCACATACTCAATCATCTTTTAGTCTTTCATAATTGCTAACACTCACGCGATACTTATGAGATCAAAGCCTCAATCGGACACCGAGAAAGATAGGGGCTTATAACTTTGCCTCCCAACCTTTTACCTCAAGGGTAATGTCAACAATAGTAACTCATGATCACCGACATCCGGGTGGATATATGTGTCCATATCTTTCCCTAACACATGACGCTTGCCAAAAGAAAAAGGCGGGATATAAGGAATGGCGTGGATCACCATGAGTCTTGCATAAGGGTAAGTACTAAAAAGTAAAAGATAGGCAATTTGCGGAGGGAAGCAGAGGTTGTCGTGCGCTTTTTGGTTGGATGCACAATATCTTAATGCAAAGGAACACCACTTGCTGCTTGTGATAGAAAACTTTATTATGCAGTCTATCACTTTATTTGTTCCCCATCACAAGTTCGTATAAAGTTTATTTTCCTCACACTAATAGATCGTACATATTTAAAGAGCAATTTTTATTGCTTGCACCGATGACAACTTACTTGAAGGGTCTTAATCAATTCATAGGTAGGTATAGTGGACTCTCATGGAAAAACTAGGTTAAGGGTATTTGGATGCACAAGTAGTATCTATCGGCGTTCTGGGAACCATGGTACCCAAAATTGCCTGCCTGCGGCCCATGGCGTGGCTCCATGAATGGCCTGGTACGGCCCATCTACAAGACCACCAAGACAAGTGAAGGAAATATGCCCTAGAGGCAACAATAAAGTTGTTATTTTATATTTCCTTATTCATGATAAATGTTTATTATTCATGCTAAAATTGTATCGATCGGAAACCGAAATACATGTGTGAATACATAGACAAACACCGTGTCCCTAGTGAGCCTCTACTTGACTAGCTCGTTGATCAAAGATGGTTAAGGTTTCCTAACCATGGACATGAGTTGTCATTTGATAACGGGATCACATCATTAGGAGAATGATGTGATGGACAAGACCCATCCGTTAGCTTAGCATATTGATCATTCAGTTTTATTGCTATTGCTTTCTTCATGTCAAATACATATTCCTTCGACTATGATATTATGAAACTCTAGATACTGGAGGAATGCCTTGTGTGCTATCAAATGTCACAATGTAACTGGGTGATTATAAATATGCTCTACAATTATCTCCGAAGGTGTCTGTTGAGTTGGCATAGATTGAGATTAGGATTTGTCACTCCGAGTATCGGAGAGGTATCTCTAGGCCCTCTCGGTAATACACATCATAAGCTTGCAAGCAAACGATTAAGGAGCTAGTCACGAGGTGATGTATTACGGAACGAGTAAAGAAGCTTGCCGGTAACGATATTGAACTAGGTATGAAGATAGCGACGATCGAATCTCGGGCAAGTAACATACCAATGGACAAAGGGAATTACGTATGTTGTCATAACGGTTTGGCCGATAAAGATCTTCGTAGAATATGTAGGAGCCAATATGAGCATCCAGGTTCCGCTATTGGTTATTGATCGGAGAGGTGTCTCGGTCATGTCTACATAGTACTCGAACCCATAGGGTCCGCGCACTTAACGTTCGATGATGATATTGTATTATATGAGTTATATGATTTGGTGACTGAATGTTGTTCGGAGTCCCAGATGTGATCACGGACATGACGAGGAGTCTCGAAATGGTCGAGAGGTAAAGATTGATTTATAGGACGATAGTATCCAGACACCAGAAGTGTTCCGGAGTGTATCGGATATTTATCAGAGTACCGGAGGGGTTACCGAAACCCCCGGGGAGAATATATGGGCCATATGGGCCATGAGTGGGGAGCACACCAGCCCACAAGGGGTGGCATGCCCCCCTATGGCAAGAGGCCAAATAGGAGAAGGAGAAGAGGGGGTTCGGCCTCCCCTTCCTTCTCTTCTTCCCTCTTCCCTTTTTTCCTTCGGGCAATTATGGTAGGGGGGAGGCTGGATAGGGGAAGAACCGAAGTAGGATTCGGCCTACTTGGGGCGCACCCTAGCTGCTCCCCTCCCCCTCCCACCTATATATATGTGGCGAGGTGATACGTCTCCAACGTATCTATAATTTATGAAGCATTCATGCTATTTTATTATCTGTTTTGAATGATTACAGGCTTTATTATACACTTTTATATTACTTTTGGGACTAACCTATTAACCGGAGGCCCAGCCCATATTGCTGTTTTATTGTCTGTTTTAGTTTTTTGAAGAAAAGGAATATCAAAGGGAGTCCAAACGGAATGAAACCTTTGGCAGCGTGATTTTTGGGAAGATTATGACCCAGGAGACTTGGAGTTGAAGTAAAGGGAGCATCAAGGAAGCCACAATATAGGGGGGCACGCCCAACCCCTGGGCGCACCCTACCCTCTCGTGGGCCCCTCGAGGCTCCCCCGACCGACTTCTTTCGCCTATATAAGCCTACGTACCCTAAAAACATCGAGAAAGAAGATAGATCGGGAGTTCCGCCGCCGCAAGCCTCTGTAGCCACCAAAAACCTCTTGGGAGCCCGTTCCGGCACCCTGCCGGAGGGGGAACCCATCACCGGTGGCCATCTTCATCATCCTGGCGCTCTCCATGACGAGGAGGGAGTAGTTCACCTTCTGGGCTGAGGGTATGTACCAGTAGCTATGTGTTTGATCTCTCTCTCTCTCTCTCGTGTTCTCTCTATGCCACGGTCTTGATGTATTGCGAGCTTTGCTATTCTAGTTGGATCTTATGATGTTTCTCCCCCTCTACTCTCTTGTGATGAATTGAGTTTTCCCTTTGAAGTTATCTTATCGGATTGAGTCTTTAATGATTTGAGAACACTTGATGTATGTCTTGCCGTGTTTATCTATGGTGACAATGGGATTTCACGTGTCACTTGATGTATGTTTTGGTGACCAACTTGCGGGTTCCGCCCATGAACCTATGCATAGGGGTTGGCACACGTTTTCGTCTTGACTCTCCGGTAGAAACTTTGGGGCACTCTTTGAAGTACTTTGTGTTGGTTGGATGAATCTGAGATTGTGTGATGCACATCGTATAATCATGCCCACGGATACTTGAGGTGACAATGGAGTATCTAGGTGACATTAGGGTTTTGGTTGATTTGTGTCTTAAGGTGTTATTTTAGTACGAACTCTTGAATAGATTGATCCAAAAGAATAACTTTGAGGTGGTTTCGTACCCTACCATACTCTCTTCGTTTGTTCTCCGCTATTAGTGGCTTTGGAGTGACTCTTTGTTGGATGTTGAGGGATTGTTATATGATCTATCTATGTTATTATTGTTGAGAGCACTTGCACTAGTGAAAGTATGAACCCTAGGCCTTGTTTCCTACCATTGCAATACTGTTTATGCTCACTTTTATCATTAGTTACCTTGCTGTTTTTATATTTTCAGGTTACAAAAACCTATATCTACTATCCATATTGCACTTGTATCACCATCTCGTCGCCGAACTAGTGCACCTATACAATTTGCAATTGTATTGGGTGTGTTGGCAACACAAGAGACTCTTTGTTATTTGGTTGCAGGGTTGCTTGAGAGAGACCATCTTCATCCTACGCCTCCTACGGATTGATAAACCTTAGGTCATCCACTTGAGGGAAATTTGCTACTGTTCTACAAACCTGTGCACTTGCAGGCCCAACAATGTCTACAAGAAGAAGGTTGTGTAGTAGACATCAAGCTCTTTTCTGGCACCGTTGCCGGGGAGGCGAGTGCTTGAAGGTATATCTTTAGATCTTGCAATCGAATCTTTTTGTTTCTTGTTTTATCACTAGTTTAGTTTATAAAAGAAAAACTACAAAAAATGGATTTGAGTTTATATCATACGCTTCATCTTTTTAATATCTTTCGTGAGTATGATGGAAAGGAAAATTGTGCTCAAGTGCTAGAAGAAGAATGCATTAAAATGCTTGGTACTAAATCTTTGAATGATGAGCATGATTGAATGTTGTTAGGATGAACTCTTTGAATATCCATAGTACTAATGATGATTGCACTAGTTATGATGAAAATGTCTCTTATAAGCATGTTGATTTTTGTGGAGTAGAATGGGTTTGCATGGACACACCAAATAGAGAAAATAGATATTGCGAGAGGCATAAGTATTTAAAAACTAAAGGGTTGCAATAAAGTCTTGATGTTTGTGTTGAAAAATTCAATATTTTTCGCGCTCCTTGTGAACTTTGCAATGAACGTGGTCATTTAAATCTCCAATGCAAATTGTTTCATGATCGAATCGTGTCCAAAAATTGTGATAGCTTGATTACCCTTGGGCATCATAAAGAGCTTAGTCTTCTTTTGGGGTATGAAGAAATGAAATGTATAACTGAGGGTATTCCAAAATTTAATCTTGATAAATTTCTTGATTTTGATCTAGAGGATATTTATATGTTTTGTGCGGTGAATTGCTTTGAAAATCCTTATATTGCCAATTACATAAAGAAAAGAAAGCAAACAGAAGATGAAGAGAATACTAATGAAAGGGAAGAGACTTCCTAATATCCTCCTATTATTTCTTATGATGAATCAGGTAACGAGGAGGAGCTTTCTATTCAACCAATCTCGTCAATAAGGAGCTCAAAGAGGAAGGTTGAACCCACACATAATGTGAAGAAGAAAAAGAAAAGAAGGAGCAACAAAGGTAGAAAGGTATCCCTCCAAAATGATGTTGCTCCTACTACTCATTGTGATGATGATAATTGCTATACTATTGGTGCTATCCATATTTTTAATGATGAGAGTGATTATGCTTATGATATGAAAGGGCCCAAGCTTGGGGAAGCTATGTTTGTTGAGGATGACATATTTGAGAATATATTTGCTGAAATTAATGTTTGTCCCAAGCTTGGGGATGCTATGTTTGATGAAGATGATATTTTTAGCATCCCAAGTTTTGATATGCAAAGTTGTTATGATGATAGCATGCCTTTTACCTATGATGAATATGAAAGTGGATTCGGAAGAGTGTCAACTTTATTTAGTGATTCCACTATCTTGGAAGAGGTTTCAGTCGATTATGATGAGAACGAAGTTGCTACTTATGATGATTATTGTGATGTAACTTATGCTATAAAAAGTAGTGATGATTATATTTATAAAACTTGTCATGATGATGATCACCCATTTTCTGAACATTACTCTTTTAACGTGGAAACAATTTTTAGTGTTCAAGTCTCTTATGATATTCCCACTATTCCGAATGAGAAGAATTTTGCTTATGTGCAAAGTAGTAAATTTCCCATGCTTGTAGATCATGAAAAGAATGCTTTAGGTGCTGGTTATATTGTTGAATTCATTCATGATGCTACCGAAAATTATTATGAGGGAGGAATATATGCTTGTAGGAATTGCAATAATGTCAAGTTTCCTTTCCATGTGTTGATAATCTTGAAGCTATGCTTGTTTTGCCTTCCTATGCTAGTTGATTATTGTTCCCATAAGTTGTTTGCTCACAAAATCCCTATGCATAGGAAGTGGGTTAGACTTAAATGTGCTAGTCATATGCTTCATGATGCTCCCGTTATGTTTCAATTCTTATCTTTTATGTGAGCATCATTGTCATGATCATGCCTAGCTAGAAAGGCATTAAAGAAAAGCGCTTGTTGGGAGACAACCCAATATTTACCCTTACTATTTTTGTGTGTACACATGATTATGATACTGTATTAATCATATTTTATAGCTTTTGTTTCAATAAAGTGCCAAGTAAGACCTTTAGGATAGCTTACGGTGATAGTAGTGTTGATCCTGCTGAGAATCAGAAACTTTTGCACCCAGTAAATTAGTTTTGTTAATTCACAGAAACGGGATTATGATTTGATTCTTTTTGCTATGGATTGGTACACAAATTTATTAGGACTTCCTACTTTTTTAGTATTTTTGGAGTTCCATAAGTATACGTTTGATACAGATTACTACAGACTGTTCTGTTTTTGACAGATTCTGTTTTCTATGTGTTGTTTGCTTATTTTGATGAATCTATGAGTAGTATCGAAGGGTATGAACCATAGATAAGTTTGATTACAGTAGATATTACACCAATATGAATTTAGAATGAGTTCATTACAGTACCTAAGGGGTGGTTTTATTTTCTTATACTAACGGAGCTTACGAGTTTTCTGTTGAGTTTTGTGTTGTGAAGTTTTCAAGTTTTGGGTAAAGATTTGATGGACTATGGAATAAGGAGTGGCAAGAGCCTAAGCTTGGGGATGCCCAAGGTACCCCAAGGTAATATTCAAGGACAACCAAGAGCCTAAGCTTGGGGATGCCCTGGATGGCATCCCCTCTTTTGTCTTCGTCCATCGGTAACTTTACTTGGAGCTATATTTTTATTCACCACATGATATGTGTTTTGCTTGGAGCGTCATTTTCTTTTGTTAGTATTTTCTTGCTGTTATTTAGAATAATTTTTTGCATCTTTATTTTCAATAAAAGTGTCAAGGATAGCCTTTACCATGCTTATTTTGCTAGTATACATGTTGCTGTTTGAAAACAGAAAGTTTACCGCTGTTGCAAAAATTCCCTAGAAAAGTCAGACAATGGTATAATGTTGAAACTTTTTGCATATTGAGCTCTGATAAATATTCTACAGCGTAGTATTTTCCTCATAATTTTTGGAGTTAGGGAATGATTGATACTCTTGCATTCTTTACAGACTTTACTGTTTTGGCAGATTGCTGTTATGGTTGCATTGTTTGTATATGTTTGCTTGTTTAATGATTCTATTTGGGGATATGAGTATTAAATATGCAGAGGCATTTAGCATTCAATATTGAATAATAATTTTAGTGATTTGTTACAGTAGAAAATGATAAGGTTTTGCATTGGTTTATACTAACCTATCTCACGAGTTCTTGTTGAGTTTGGTGTGGATGAAGCTTTTGATAAATAGAGAAACCATGATATGAGAGGAATTAAGGAGACACAAAAGTTCAAGCTTGGGGATGCCCAAGGCACCCCAAGATAATATTTCAAGAAGTCTCAAGCATCTAAGCTTGGGGATGCCCCGTTAGGCATCCCACCTTTCTTCTTCAACAACTATCGGTTTGTATCGGTTGAGCCTAAGTTTTTGCTTCTTCACATGAGTTGTGCTATCCTTGCAATGTCATTTTATTTTGTTTGCTTGCTGTTTGAATACAATACCAAGATCTAAAATTCTTAAATGAGAGAGAGTCTTCACATACATATATAATTATTTAGCTACTCATTGATCTTCACTTATATCTTTTTGGAGTAGTTTGTCATTTACTCATGTGCTTCACTTATATCCTATGAGTAAATGGTTGAATGAGTTGATTGTCATAAATCTGGAATTATATATGTTTCATTTGCTTATCCCATGGGGAGTAATAACTTCACATCTAAGAAGTAGAGGTTGTAAATTTATTGAAGGTTAGCAAGCATTGTATTGGTCATTTGAACAATTCATGAAAGAATATTGAAGGAAGAGAGATTTCACATATAAATATACTATCTTAGACATCTTTTGTAATTGTGAGCACTCATTAAGTATGACATGCTAAATAATTGATGTTGGACAAGGAAGACAATGTAATGGGTTATGTTTTCTCACATCCCAGTTAAAGTATATTGTCATGGATCATTCAAACATGTTGAGCTTGCCTTTCCCCCTCATGCTAGCCAAATTCCTTGCACCAAGTAGAGATACTACTTGTGCTTCCAAATATCCTTAAACCTAGTTTTTGCCATGAGAGTCCACCATACCTACCTATGGATTGAGTAAGATCCTTCAAGTAAGTTGTCATTGGTGCAAGCAATAAAAATTGCTCTCTAAACATGTATGATCTATTAGTGTGAATAAAATAAGATTTATACGATCTTGTTATGGAAGCAATAAAAGCGACGGACTGCATAATAAAGGTCCATATACAAGTGGCAATATAAAGTGATGTTCTTTTGCATTAAGATTTGTGCATCCAAACATAAAAGTGCATGGCAACCTCTGCTTCCCTCTGCGAAGGGCCTATCTTTTACTTTATGCAAGAGTCAAGGTGATCTTCACCTTTCCCTTTTTCATTTTATCCTTTGGCAAGCACCTCGTGTTGGAAAGATCCTGATATATATATATATTTAATTGGATGTAAGTTAGCATGAACTATTATTGTTGACATCACCCAAAGGTGAATACGTTGGGAGGCAACACTATAAGCCCCTATCTTTCTCAGTGTCCGATTGAAACTCCATAACCATTAGTATTGCGTGAGTGTTAGAAATTGTAGAAGACTATATGATAGTTGAGTATGTGGAGTTTGCTATTCCTGAAAATAAGATGAATTGCAATTGTTTGATGACTGAGAATGAAGTTTGCTAGTTTTCAAGAAAGTTTATGGTCTATGCTTTGACATGTGAATTGCTTGTTACTTTATCGTGAGAAGTTTTATGAGATGAACTACTGTTATGACTTATCATGCTAGAAAAGGTGATTAATATTATCATTGATCATACTTGTGCACCTTCTAGCATTCACACTTCATAAATTCTTTCTTTTATCATTTACTTACTCGAGGACGACTAGGTATTAAGCTTGGGGACGCTGATACGTCTCCAACGTATCTATAATTTATGAAGCATTCATGCTATTATTTTATCTGTTTGGAATGATTACAGGATTTATTATACACTTTTATATTACTTTTGGGACTAACCTATTAACCGGAGGCCCAGCCCATATTGCTGTTTTATTGCTTGTTTCAGTTTTTTGAAGAAAAGGAATATCAAACGGAGTCCAAACGGAATGAAACCTTCGACAGCGTGATTTTTGGGAAGATTATGACCCAGGAGACTTGGAGTTGAAGTAAAGGGAGCATCGAGGAAGGCACGAGATAGGGGGGGGGGCGCCCACCCCCCTGGGCGCGCCCTACCCTCTCGTGGGCCCCTCGAGGCTCCCCCGACCAACTTCTTTCTCCTATATAAGCCTACGTACCCTTAAAACATCGAGACAGAAGATAGAAAGGGAGTTCCGCCGCTGCAAGCCTCTGTAGCCACCACAAACCTCTCGGGAGCTCGTTCCGGCACCCTTCCGGAGGGGGACCCATCACCAGTGGCCATCTTCATCATCCCAGCGCTCTCCATGACGAGAAGGGAGTAGTTCACCCTCGGGGCTGAGGGTATGTACCAGTAGCTATGTGTTTGATCTCTCTCTCTCGTGTTCTCTCGATGGCACGATCTTGATGCATCGCGAGCTTTGCTATTATAGTTGGATCTTATGATGTTTCTCCCCCTCTACTCTCTTGTGATGAATTGAGTTTTCCCTTTGAAGTTATCTTATCGGATTGAGTCTTTAATGATTTGAGAACACTTGATGTATGTCTTGCCATGTTTATCTATGGTGACAATGGGATTTCACGTACCACTTGATGTATGTTTTGGTGACCAACTTGCGGCTTCCGCCCATGAACCTATGCATAGGGGTTGGCACACCGTTTTCGTCTTAACTCTCTTGTAGAAACTTTGGGGCACTATTTGAAGTACTTTGTGTTGGTTGGATGAATCTGAGATTGTGTGATGCATATCGTCTAATCATGCCAACAGATACTTGAGGTGACAATGGAGTATCTAGGTGACATTAGGGTTTTGGTTGATTTGTGTCTTAAGGTGTTATTCCAGTACGAACTCTTGAATAGATTGATCCGAAAGAATAACTTTGAGGTGGTTTCGTACCCTACCATAATCTCTTCGTTTGTTCTCCGCTATTTGTGGCTTTGGAGTGACTCTTTGTTGCGTGTTGAGGGATTGTTACACGATCTATCTATGTTATTATTGTTGAGAGAACTTGCACTAGTGAAAGTATGAACCCTAGGCCTTGTTTCCTACCATTGCAATACCATTTACGCTCACTTTTATCATTAGTTACCTTGCTGTTTTTATATTTTCAGATTACAAAAACTTATATCTACTATCCATATTGCACTTGTATCACCATCTCTTCGCCGAACTAGTGCACCTATACAATTTGCCATTGTATAAGGTGTGTTGGGGACACAAGAGACTCTTTGTTATTTGGTTGCAGGGTTGCTTGAGAGAGACCATCTTCATCCTACGCCTCCTACGGATTGATAAACCTTAGGTCATCCACTTGAGGGAAATTTGCTACTGTCCTACAAACCTGTGCACTTGCAGGCCCAACAACGTCTACAAGAAGAAGGTTGTGTAGTAGACATCAGGAGGGGGCGCCTAGAACCTACAACATCAATTGTTAGCCGTGTGCAGCGCCCCCCTCCACAGTTTACACCCCCGGTCATATTTTCGTAGTGCTTAGGCGAAGCCCTGCGAGGATCACTTCACCATCACCGTCACCAAGCCGTCGTGCTCACTCTACTACCTCGACATCTTGCTGGATCAAGAAGGCCAGGGACATCACCAAGCTAAATGTGTGCAGAACTCGGAGGTGCCGTACGTTCGGTACTTGATCGGTCGGAGCTAGAAAAAGTTCGACTACATCAACCGCGTTGTCAAACGCTACCGCTTATGGTCTACGAGGGTATGTAGACACACTCTCCCCATCGTTGCTATGCATCTCCATGGATAGATCATTGCATGTGAAAGGATTGATATAGTTGACTAGAGGGGGGTGAATAGGCAACTAACAATTTTTAGCTTTTCTTTACCAAATTAAACTTTGCATCAAAGTAGGTTGTCTAGATATGCAACTAGGTGAGCAACCTATATGATGCAACAACAACAAGCACACAAGCAAGCAAGGGATACAAATCAATATAAGCTTGCACAAGTAAAGGTGAGAGATAACCAAGAGTGGAGCTGGTGGAGACGAGGGTGTGTTACTGAAGTTCCTTCCCTTTGAGAGGAAGTATGTCTTTGTTGGAGAGGCACAATGCTCCCCAAGAAGCCACTAGGGCCACCATATTCTCCTCAGGCCCTCACACAATGCGAGATGATGTGATTCCACTATTGGTGCCCTTGGAGGCGACGACCGAACCTTTACAAACAAGGTTGGGGCAATCTCCACAACTTAATTGGAGGCTCCCAACGACACCATGAAGCTTCACCATAATGGAATATGGCTCCGTGGTGACCTCAATTGTCTAGGGTGCTCAACAACCCAAGAGTAACAAGATCCGCAAGGGATTAGTGGGGGGAATCAAATTTCTCTTGGTGGAAGTGTAGATCGGGGCCTTCTCAACCAATCCCTAGAAAATCAACAAGTTTGATAGGCTAGGGAGAGAGATCGGGCGAAAATGGAGCTTTGAGCAACAATGGAGCTTGGGGAGGGAAGAGGTGGTCAACTTGGGGAAGAAGACCCCCCTTATATAGTGAGAGGAAAGATCCAACCGTTGCCCACTTACTCAGGCCGCGACATGCAGTACTACCGCATAGGCATGCGGTACTACCGCTAGGCAGTGCGGTACTACCGCTCGCGTGGTAGGGGCTAGACGAGGCCCTGTTGCGTTAAAGCAACGAGTGGTACTACCGCGCATCCTTGCAGTACTACCGCAAGGCAAGGCTCAACTAGGCTGGGAAGGCACAAACTAATAAAATTACATCCGCGGCTAATTCCGCTGAGTTTCGGTCTGTGCAAAAATCCGGCACGATAATACCACTCACAGGGAGTGGTACTACCGCATAGGATGCAGAGGAAAAAAATTACTTTCGCCCCTACTTCCGCGCATGCCACCGTTCTGGGCTAGAGGCCATGGTACTACCACGTGCTAGGAGCGGTACTACTGCATGACGCGGTACTACCGCGTGCTAGGAGCGGTACTACCGCACGACGTAGTACTACCGCTGCCATGGGCGGTACTACCGTGGGTCACTGCGGTACTACTGCTCCCTTGAGCAGTACTACCGCACACCACATAACAGTAGCACTTGGAAGCCTTCATCTTCGCAATGACAAGGGAAACAACCGGTGCTCCAATGAAGCGAAAGAAAGGTGGTGCAAAGGAATAGATGTGTACGTGTTGATTCCACCCTAACCTTTCTGAAGCGGACCCCTCTTAATAGTACAACTTTCCTACCACTCAAATCCACCGAAAAGAAACATAGAGAAACGCCGTCTTTGATAGGCTCCGAGGGGCACCGAATCATCTTGTGCCTAGACATGACATATTTGAAATGATCGATGCACATGATTAGTCCGCAAATGCATTGTCATCAATCACCAAAACCACTTAGGGAGAAATATGCCCTTACAATCTCCCCCTTTTTGGTGGATTGATGACAATACATGATTTGCACATAGGGATATAAAATGAACATAAGCAAACCCAACATTTATAAAATATAGACATGCTCCCCCTATATGTGTGCACTCTTAGAGAAGTGCTTTGGACTACATGACACACATACTAGGATCAACACTCCCCCTATATTTTATAAACAGGGCAATCCTTGCAACAAAATGAATGACACTGAGCATGGAGGCAAGGTAAAGTAATGAGCATGAAGTAAAGGGCACACGATAGTATAAGCTCACAATCTAATAAACATACTAGACAATAAGATAAGCTAGGGACATATGTCTTACACCATATGATAGTCTCCTAGACTCACACGGACACAACCGCAAACCAACCAACCAAAGCGATGAACGAAGTTACAACGAAACGAAAACAAAGAGACATGACTCGCAAATCCTACACTCTCTCCCCCTTTGGCATCGAGACACCAAAAAGGCAGAGAGGACACCTGCGAAACAGGTGGTTGCTCCCTCTGCAGTGATCACCCAACAATCTCCTCATTGGTCTCGGCAGCGGGAATGGACTCCTCCTCAGACTCAGTCCACTAATAGCCCTGCTTGGCCATCCAGTAAGCCTCAGGAGTGATGTTCTTCTCTGACCCGCTGGACACGTGCTTGATACGTCTCCAACGTATCTATAATTTTTGATTGTTCCATGCTATTATATTTCCCGTTTTGCATGTTTATGGGCTTTACTTTAAACTTTTATACCATTTTTGGACTAACCTACTAACCGAAGGCCCAGCCCGAATTGCTGTTTTTTTGCCTATTTCAGTGTTTCGAAGAAAAGGAATATCAAATGGAGTCCAAACGCGATGAAACCTTCGGGAACGATCTTTTTGGAACCCCCACCCTCGTGGGCCCCTCGAGCGTCCATCGACCTACTTATTCCTCCTATATATACCCACGTACCCCGAGAACATCAGAACAGACCACGAAAACCTAATTCCACTGCCGCAACCTTCTGTATCCGTGAGATCCCATCTTGGAGCCTTCGTCAGTGCTCCGCCGGAGGGGGAATCGACCATGGAGGGCCTCTACATCATCTCCAAGGCCCTTCCGATGAGTTGTGAGTAGTTTACCACTGACCTTCGGGTCCATAGTTATTAGCTAGATGGGTTCTTCTCTCTCTTTGAATCTCAATACAAAGTTCTCCTCGATCTTCTTGGAGATCTATTCGATGTAACTCTTTTTGTGATGTGTTTGTCGAGATCCGATGAATTGTGGGTTTATGATCAAGTTTATCTATGAGACATATTTGAATCTCCTCTGAATTCTTTTATGTTTGATTAAGTTATCTTTGCAAGTCTCTTCGAATTATCAGTTTGGTTTGGCCTACTAGATTGATCTTTCTTGCAATGGGAGAAGTGCTTAGCTTTGGGGTTTAATCTTGCGGTGTCCTTTCCCAGTGACAGCACGGGCTGCAGGGCTGCCATCGAGGATAAAAAGATGGGGTTTATATCATATTGCATGAGTTTATCCCTCTACATCATGTCATCTTTCTTAATGCGTTACTCTGTTCTTTATGAACGTAATACTCTAGATGCATGCTCGATAGCGGTCCATGTGTGGAGTAATAGTAGTAGATGTAGGCAGGAGTTGATCTACTTGTCACAGACGTGATGCCTATATACATGATCATGCCTAGATAATCTCATAATTATTCACTTTTCTATCAATTGCTCGACAGTAATTTGTTCACCCACCGTAATACTTATGCTATCTTGAGAGAAGCCACTAGTGAATCGTATGGCCCCCGGGTCTATCTTTTATCATATAAGTTTACTAACTACTTTTATTTGCATCTTTACTTTTCCAATCTATATCATAAAATACCAAAAATATATTTATCTTATCATATTATCTCTATCAGATCTCACTTTTGCAAGTGGCTGTGAAGGGATTGACAACTCCTTTATTGCGTTGGTTGCAAGGTTCTTGTTTGTTTGTGTAGGTGCGTGGGACTTTTTTTTGACCTTGAAGACTGCAGGGCTTACACCCCACAACATTTTATTAATAAAGAACAGGAAGTAATAACAAAGTTCCTCAAGAGGGGGAACAAAAGAAAGAGAAAGAAAAAATACTATACACTACTCTAAGAAATAAACAAAGCTACAAACTAAGAAAGAAAATAAGTTACAACAGGTGTGGATCTTCAAGGAGGCAGAAAATCAATCCATTTTAGTAGATCATCCTTGTATCTGGCCTCCTACTGGTGCGTGGGACTTTTGAGGATCCTCCTACTAGATTGATACCTTGGTTCTCAAAAGCTAAGGGAAATACTTACGCTACTTTGCTGCATCACCCTTTCCTCTTCAAGGAAAACCAACGCAAGCTCAAGACATAGCAAGAAGGATTTCTGGCGCCGTTGCCGGGGAGGTCTTCGCTCAAGTCAAGACATACCAAGTACCCATCACAAACTCATCTCCCTCGCGTTACATTACTTGCCATTTTCCTCTCGTTTTCCTCTCCCCCACTTCACCCTTGCCGTTTTATTCGCCCTCTCTTTCCCAATCTCCTCTCTCTTTCGCTTGCCTTTTTGTTTGCTTGTGTGTTGGATTTCTTGTCATGATGGCGCAAGATAATACCAAATTTTGTGACTTTTCCAATACCAATAATATTCCTTAGTACTCTGATTGCTCCTCTTAATGATGTTGAGTCTTGTGAAATCAGTGCTGCTTTGCTAAATCTTGTTATGAAAGATCAATTCTCCGGCCTTCCTAGTGAAGATGCCGCTACCCATCTAAACAACTTTGTTGATTTGTGTGAGATGCAAAAGAAGAAAGATACGGATAATGATATTGTTAAATTGAAGTTATTTCTGTTTTCACATAGAGATCGTGCTAAAGTTTGGTTTTCGTCTTTGCCTAAGAATACTATTGATTCATGGAATAAGTGCAAGGATGCTTTTATCTCTAAGTATTTTCCTCCCGCTAAGATCATATCTCTTAGGAATGACATTATGAATTTTAAACAACTTGATCATGAGCATGTTGCCCAATCTTGGGAAAGAGTGAAATTGATGATTCACAATTGCCCTACTCATGGTTTGAATTTATGGATGATTATACAAAAAAATTATGCCTGATTGAATTTTGCATCTAGAAATCTTTTAGATTCGGCCACGGGAGGCACTTTTATGGAAATCACATTAGGAGAAGCTACTAAACTCCTTGATAACATTATGGCTAATAATTCTCAACGGCACACCAAAAGATCTACTAGTAAGAAAGTGCATGCTATAGAAGAAATTACTGTTTTGAGTGGAAAGATGGATGAACTTATGAAATTGTTTGCTACTAAGAGTGCTCCTATTGATCCCAATGATATGCCTTTGTCTACTTTTATTGAGAATAATAATGAATCTATGGATGTGAATTTTGCTGGTAGGAATAATTTTGGTAATAATGCTTATAGAGGAAACTTTAATCCTAGACCGTTCCCTAGTAATTCCACTAATAATTATGCAAATTCCTACAATGATTATTATAGTAATTTTAATAAGATTCCCTCTGATTTTGAGAATAGTGTTAAAGAATTTATGATCTCTGAAAAGAATTTTAATGCTTTGCTTGAAGAAAAATTGCTTAAAGTTGATGATTTGGCTAGGAACATTGATAGACTTTCGCTTGATGTTGATTATTTGAAACTTATATCTACTCCTCCTAAGCATGATATCAATGAGTCTCTCAAATCTATGAGAATTTCCATTGATGAGTGCAAAGAAAGAACCGCTAGATTGCATGATGAGAAAGATTGCTTTGTAAAAGCGTGTTCTTCTAGTTTCCATGAAAATAATGATGAAGATCTAAAAGTTATTGATGTTTCCCCTATTAAATATTTGCTTTGTAATATGAATCTTAATAATGATGGGACTGGAGATGAGTCAACTTTAGGTAAAAGGCGTCCCAATGATTCGGAGTTTTTAGATCTTGATGCTACATTTGGTAAAAGTGGGATTGGAGAGGTCAAGACTATAAATAGCATTGAACCCACTATCTTGGATTTCAAGGAATTTAATTATATAATTGTTATTTAATAGATTGTATTTCCTTGTTCCAATCCTTGTTGATGCCTTGATGCTTATAGTCAAAATAAAGCTTTTACCAAACATATTGTTGATGCCTTGATGCAATCTTATGATGAAAAACTTAATTTGGAAGTTTCTATACCTAGAAAACTTTATGATGAAGGGGAACCTATTATAAAGATTAAAATTAAAGATCATGATTGCTATGCTTTGTGTGATTTGGGTGCTAGTGTTTCCACGATTCCGAAAACTTTATGTGATATTCTAGGTTTCCATGATCTTGATCATTGCTCTTTAAATTTGCACCTTGAAGATGCCACCATTAAGAAACCTACGGGAAGGATCAATGATGTTCTTATTGTTGCAAATAGGAATTATGTGCCCGTAGATTTTATCGTTCTTGACATAGATTGCAATCCTTCATGTCCTATTATTCTTGGTAGACCTTTCCTTAGAACGATTGGTGCAATTATTGATATGAAGGAAGGGAATATTAGATTCCAATTTGCATTAAGGAAAGGCATGGAGCACTTTCAAAGAAATAAAGTTAAATTACCTTATGAATCTATCATGCAAGCTACTTATGAATTGAGTGCCAAAGATGGCACTACTCAGATCTATCCTCGCTTTTATGCCTAGCTTGGGGCGTTAAACAATAGCGCTTGTTGGGAGGCAACCCAATTTTATCTTTGTTTTTTGTTTTTGCTTATGTTTAGTAATAAATATTTCATCTATCTTCTGCTTAGATGTGTTTTTATGTTTTAATTAGTGTTTGTGCCAAGTAGAACCTATAGGATAACCTACGGTGATAGTTAATTTGATTCTGCTGAAAAACAGAAACTTTGCACGCACAAAAATAATTTTAGTAATTCACAGAAACGTGCTTTTGCGTTGATTCTTTTTTATGTAGATCAATAGACAAATTTCCCAGGACTTCCTATTTTGGTAGGATTGTTAGAATTCCACAAGTATTCGAGAGTTACAGATTGCTATAGACTATTCTGTTTTTGACAGATTCTGTTTTTCGTGTGTTGTTTGCTTATTTTGATGCATCTATGGCTAGTATGTAGGGTATGAACCATAGAGAAGTTGGAATACAGTAGGTTTAAGACCAATATAAATAAAGAATGAGTTCATTACAGTACCTTATGTGGTGGTTTTTTTTTCTTGCACTAACGAAGCTTATGAGATTTCCTATTGAGTTTTGTGTTGTGAAGTTTTCAAATTTTTGGTAAAGATTTGATGGACTATGGAATAAGGAGTGACAAGAGCCTAAGCTTGGGGATGCCCATGGCACCCCAAGATATTCAAGGATAACCAAGAGCCTAAGCTTGGGGATGCCCCGGAAGGCATCCCCTCTTTCGTCTTCGTCTATCGGTAACTTTACTTGGAGCTATATTTTTATTCGCCACATGATATGTGTTTTGCTTGGAGCGTCTTGTATGATATTAGTCTTTGCTTTTTAGATCACCACAATCATCCTTGCTGTACACACCTTTTGGGATAAGCCCACTTGATTTAAAATTTATTAGAATACGCTATGTGCTTCACTTATATCTTTTGAGCTAGATAGTTTTTGCTCTAGTACTTCACTTATAACTTTTAGAGCACGGCGGTGGCTTAATTTCGTAGAAATTGTTGATCTCTCATGCTTAACTTATATTATTTTGAGAGTCTCTTAGAACATCATGGTATTTTCTATGGTTATAAAATTGGTCCTAGAATGATGGGCATCCAAGTTGGGTATAATAAAAACTATCATAGAAAGTGAATTGGATGCTATGATCAATTTGATACTTGATAATTGTTTTGAGATATAGAGGTGGTAATATTAGAGTCATGCTAGTTGGGTGATTATGAATTTAAAGAATACTTGTGTTGAAGTTTGTGATTCCCGTAGCATGCATGTATGGTGAACCGCTTTGTGATGAAGTTGGAGCACAATTTTATTTATTGATTGTCTTCCTTATGAGTGGCGGCCGGGGACGAGCGATGGTCTTTTCCTACCAATCTACCCCCCTAGGAGCATGCACATAGTACTTTGTTTTCAATGACTTGTAGATTTTTGCAATAAGTATATGAGTTCTTTATGACTAATGTTGAGTCCACGGATTATACGCACTCTCACCCTTCCACCATTGCTAGCCTCTCTTGTGCCAGCGCAACTTTCGCCGGTACCATACACCCACGATATACCTTCGTCAAAACAGCCACCATACCTACCTATTATGGCATTTCCATGGCCATTCCGAGATATATTGCCATGCAACTTTCCACCATTCTGTTTATATGACACGCATCATCATTGTCATATTGCTCTTTGCATGATCATGTAGTTGACATCGTATTTGTGGCAAGGCCACCTTCATAATTTTCATACATGTCACTCTTGATTCATTGCATATCCCAGTACACCGCCGGAGGCATTCAGATAGAGTCATATCTTGTTCTAAGTATTGAGTTGTAATATTGAGTTGTAAGTATAAAAGTGTGATGATCTTCATTATTAGAGCATTGTCCCAGTGAGGAAAGGATGATGGAGACTATGATTCCCCCACAAGTCGGGATGAGACTTTGGATTTTAAAACAAATAAAAAAAAGAGAAAGGCCAAATAAAAAAATGAGAGAAAAAGAGAGAAGGGACAATGTTACTATCCTTTTTACCACACTTGTGCTTCAAAGTAACACCATGATCTTCATGATAGAGAGTCTCCTATGTTGTCACTTTCATATACTAGTGGGAATTTTTCATTATAGAACTTGGCTTGTATATTCCAATGGTGGGCTTCCTCAAAATTCCCTAGGTCTTCGTGAGCAAGCGAGTTGGATGCACACCCACTTAGTTTCTTTTGTTGAGCTTTCATACATTTATAACTCTAGTGCATCCGTTGCATGGCAATCCCTACTCACTCACATTGATATCTATTAATGGGCATCTCCATAGCCCGTTGATACGCCTAGTTGATGTGAGACTATCTTCTCCTTTTTGTCTTCTCCACAACCACCATTCTATTCCACATATAGTGCTATGTCCATGGCTCACGCTCATGTATTGCGTGAAAGTTGAAAAAGTTTGAGATTACTAAAGTATGAAACAATTGCTTGGCTTGTCATCGGGGTTGTGCATGATTAAATACTTTCTGTGATGTAGATAGAGCAATAGCCAGACTATATGATTTTGTAGGGATAACTTTCTTTAGCCATGTTATTTTGAGAAGACATGATTGCTTTATTAGTATGCGTGAAGTATTATTATTTCTTATGTCAATATGAACTTTTATTTTGAATCATTTGGGTCTGAACATTCATGCCAAAATAAAGAAAATTACATTGAGAATTATGCTAGGTAGTATTCCACATCAAAAATTCTATTTTTATCATTTACCTACTCGAGGACGAGCAGGAATTAAGCTTGGGGATGCTTGATACGTCTCCAACTTATCTATAATTTTGATTGTTCCATGCTATTATATTACCCGTTTTGGATGTTTATGGGCTTTACTTTACACTTTTATATCATTTTTGGACTAACCTACTAACTGGAGGCCCAGCCCGAATTGCTGTTTTTTTGCCTATTTCAGAGTGTCGAAGAAAAGGAATATCAAACGGAGTCCAAACGCGATGAAACCTTTGGGAACGATCTTTTTGGAACAAATGCAAACCTGGAAACTTGGAATGGAAGTCAAGCAACATGCGAGGCGGCCACGAGGGTACCCGGCGCACCCCTTACAGGTGGGCGCGCCCCCCACCCTCGTGGGCCCCTCGAGCGTCCACCGACCTACTTGTTCCTCCAATATATACCCACGTACCCCAAGAACATTAGAACAGACCATGAAAACCTAATTCCACCGCCGCAACCTTCTTTATCCGCGAGACCCCATCTTGGAGCCTTCGCCGGTGCTCCGCCGAAGGGGGAATCGACCATGGAGGGCCTCTACATCATCTCCAAGGCCCTTCCAATGAGTAGTAGTTTACCACAGACCTTCGGGTCCACAGTTATTAGCTAGATGGCTTCTTCTCTCTCTTTGAATCTCAATACAAAGTTCTCCTAGATCTTCTTGGGGATCTATTCGATGTAACTCTTTTTGCGGTGTGCTTGTCGAGATCCGATGAATTGTGGGTTTATGATCAAGTTTATCTACCAGAAATATTTGAATCTCCTCCGAAACCTTTTATGTGTGATTAAGTTATCTTTGCAAGTCTCTTCGAATTATCAGTTTGGTTTGGCCTACGAGATTGATCTTTCTTGCAATGGGAGAAGTGCTTAGCTTTGGGTTCAATCTTGTGGTGTCCTTTCCCAGTGACAGCAGGGGTAGCAAGGCACATATTGTATTGTTGCCATCGAGGATAAAAAGATGGGGTTTATATCATATTGCATGAGTTTATCCCTCTACATCATGTCATCTTTCTTAATGCGTTACTCTGTTCTTTATGAACTTAATACTCTAGATGCATGCTGGATAGCGGTCGATGTGTGGAGTAATAGTAGTAGATGCAGGCAGGAGTCGATCTAATTGTCACAAACGTGATGCCTATATACATGATCATGCCTAGATAATCTCATAATTATTCTCTTTTCTATCAATTGCTCGACAGTAATTTGTTCACCCATTGTAATACTTATGCTATCTTGAGGGAAGCCACTAGTGAAACCTATGGCCCCCGGGTCTATCTTTTATCATATAAGTTTACTATCTACTTTTATTTGCATCTTTACTTTTCCAATCTATATCATAAAATACCAAAAATATATTTATCTCATCGTATTATCTCTATCAGATCTCACTTTCGCAAGTGGCCGTGAAGGGATTGGCAACCCCTTTATTGCGTTGGTTGCGAGGTTCTTGTTTGTTTGTGTAGGTGCGTGGACTTTTGAGGAGCCTCCTACTAGATAGATACCTTGGTTCTCAAAAACTGAGGGAAATACTTACGCTACTTTGCTGCATCACCCTTTTCTCTTCAAGGAAAACCAACGCAAGCTCAAGACGTCGCAGTGCTCGCTGAACGTCCTCAAGATCCTCTTGTTGCGTTGGCCACTCTCCTTCTGAGCAACATGGGTCTTGTACTTCCCCTTGGCTTGCATGCAGAATAGAGCCTTCATCTTGGCCTTCAGCCTCTTAGCCCAAGAGGCTCAGGAGAGGGAGGATCGTACCCCACAGAGCTGTCCTCATCCTCCTCCTCCTCAAACTCGTCCTCATCAATCTCCATCCTAGCAGCCTCAGCCTCAGCCCGGGTAGTGGTATTAGCCCACTTGTTCTTCTAAAGCAGCTTGATAGGCTCATGGCAAACCTAGTTTGGAGCATGAAACTCTTCATCCGGAAAGATCTTCTCCCAAGTCTTGGATATCAAGAGGTGCAGGTATGGTCCATAGATGGGAACTTTGCGATTGAAGACCGCAAACTGGAGCTCAACCCACATGATATGAGAATCATCGAGTGGTTTAGGAACTTGACGACGCGCCTCCTCACAAAGAAGCATCATATCCACGAGATAAGCATGCACCTTTTCCTTATCACCAATGCACGGAAAGAGAGTGTTGCGGAAGATCCGGTGCATGAGGTCAAGGAAAGGGTTGAGCACCCAAGGCGTCTTGTCATTTGCTAACTTCTTCTCTACAAGGTAATGTTGAAGCTTGTTCTTGTTGGTGGACTCTGGGTTGCTATGAGGGCGGACACCAACGGGCACATTGAGCCCCTCATCACGAACATTCAACATCTCCATGAATTCCTTCCACTTAGCAGTCATCATCTTCCCATTGGTCATCCAAGTCATAGTCCGCTCCTCATCTGTGTGGAAGTGGACGAAAGCAAAGAATTGAGCCACGATCTCCGAGTCAAAGTCCATGTGGAACATGATAAACTATTCAATGCCAAACTGCTCCACCAAGTCCAACAACTCACCAAAGTATGCCCGGTCCTTCTTCAGATGATTCATATCAATCCACTGAACTGGAACATAGATGTTCTTCTTGGACTTGATCACATCAAGGAAGATGAGATTTTGCTGCTTGGTCCAGAACAGATCGTTCCCTCTGACATTCTCACGAGGCTTCACATAGGGGTTGAGCCTCCTTCGAGTGATAAACTCGGCTAGAGGCATCTCATCCATGCCAAAATTTGGATCCTTGAATTTGCTAGCTGTGGTCTTGACGTGGCGTTGTGGGGCATTGGACCCCTCTGGAGCTTCTTGGTTGCGAAGCAGCTTGGAGCTTGTGTCACGACTGGGAGTTGAGCTCCAGACATTGGAACGGAGCCACCATCTATGACACACAACACAAACACACGAGACAAGCGAGAAAGATTATTGCAAAGACTAGGGCCAAAACCAAATGAAACTTGTAGAAATGAGATTGGGAGGATAAAACAATGTAATTTTTAACTCCACGGTAGTACCAAACCAGGGTGCGGATGTAAAAGTTTACAGCCGCTCTAGCCGCGGTAGTTCTGTGCCAGGGTGGCACGGTAGTACTGCGCCTGGAGCGGAAGTAAAATTTTACTTCCACGCCCCGAGCAGTAGTACCGCTCCAGAGGAGCGCGGTAGTACCGCTCCAGGAGGAATGGTAGTACCGCACGGATTCAAATCACGCAAGAACATCATCTACGGATCTAGAAACATCCACAAAAGTTGATCGGTACTACCGTTGACCAAAACTACACTGTTGCATTACACCAAATAGCATATCTACTACACTAGCACTCTCCTACAATCTCCTCATGCAAATATTTAGCCGAAAATCACACGAACTACACATGCATCTCCCCAAGACCTAGAAGCACAAAAATGGAGCAAGAGGAGAGGGACTATGGGAGATACCGGGGTCCATGGCAAGAGGGCAAGGTGGGGAACGATCCCACCAGTCGGAATGCAAGGAGAGCGGCCAGCGACGGAGATCCGACAAGGTCCTCCAGTGCTGTTCTTGGGCAAGAGAAAGAGAGACGAGGGGGAAAAGAGATGAATGGGTATGGGGAAGTTGGAACTCCCCCTGCCCGCTCGTAACCCCCACGTGCTCGTGACTACATGGTAGTACCACGGGTCATCGCGGTAGTACCGCCTGGGCAGAAGTACCGCACACAGGGCAGTAGTACCGCTCTTCCAGCGGTAGTAAAATATTGTTGCCGCAATGGAAGTGGTAGTACCGTGCCTGGGATGCAGCTGTGCACGCACATGGCAACCCATCTCCTGAGGTAGTACCGTAAACCCCAGAAAGTGCAAGTTTCGACAAAAACAGAAAAACACGACTTCAAGCAACCGGACACACAAAAGAGCACACACACGAGGCAACTCAAACACAAACGCGGCTCAAAAGGAAGGCAAAAGACAACAAGGACGAAACACGAAACACAACCTCTCCAAAGAGAGGGCGGTGGCTGGAGCCACCTATGTTTGAGTCAATTGGTATGGCACCGCGAAGAATTATCCTTGGGCCCATGACCAAAACTCGTCCTTGAAGCACAAGTACCATAAAACATGGCTAATGTGAAAGACATGATCAATTATGCATAATGGGGGAAGGGAGAGTTCATTGAGATAACAATACTCCCCCTATGTCCATGCCTACACCTAAACAAAACATCAAGATGAGTATGGTGGGGTGTGCAAGGGTTCAAGCCACATTGATCAAATCAATGATATTTAGCTCATGCCTTAACTCACGAAATCTTGCTTCATCCAAGGGCTTCGTGAAGATATCTGCAAGATTATCATGAGTGTTGACATAGTTGAGCTTGATCTCCCCTCACCTAATATGATCCCAGATAAAGTGATACCGAATCTCGATATGCTTCGTCTTGAAGTGTTGCACCGGGTTGAGAGAGATCTTGATGGAACTTTCATTGTCACACAAAAGAGGCAATTTGTCACAAATGACACCGTAATCCTTTAAAGTTTGACTCATCCAAAGAAGTTGAGCACAACAACTATCGGCGGCCACATACTCCGCTTCGGTGGACGAGAGAGACACACAACTTTGCTTCTTAGAAGACCAACTCACGAAAGAGCAACCAAGAAATTGGCACCCTCCGGAAGTTGACTTCCTATCCACTTTGTCTCCCGCCCAATCCGAGTCCGAATAGCCCACATGGTTGAAGTTAGCTCCTCTTGGGTACCATAGGCCAAAGTTTGGGGTATGAGCCAAATATCGAAAGATTCGCTTGACCACCACATAGCGGCTTTCCTTAGGTGCAGCTTGAAACCGTGCACAAATTCCCACACTCAACATGATATCTGATCGAGATGCACAAAGGTAAAGCAAGGAGCGAATTATGGAGCGATATACCTTTTGATCCACCGCTTTACCATTGGGATCTATGTCAAGTTGGCACTTGACGGGCATTGGAGCGGAGACCGGCTTGACATCACTTAGCTTGAATCTCTTGAGCATGTCTTGAGTGTATTTGGCTTGGTTGATGAAGGTTCCTTCTCTTCTTTGCTTGATTTGGAACCCGAGAAAGAACTTCAACTCTCCCATCATAAACATCTTGAACTTCGAGGTCATGAGAGCGGCAAATTCCTCATTGAAAGCTTTGTTAGGGGAACCAAAGATAATATCATCAACATATAGTTGCATACAAACAAATCCTCTTTGACCTTCTTAGTAAAAAGAATGGGGTCGATTTTCCCAATTTCAAACCCACGATCTTGCATACACTCGGTAAGGTGCTCATACCACGCACGTGGGGCTTGTTCAAGGCCATAGAGTGCATTATCGAGTTGGTGCATATGATTGGGGAACTCGGGATCCTCAAACCCCAGGGGTTGTTTGCCATACACCAACTCATTAATACGACCATTAAGAAAAGCACTCTTCACATCCATTTGTTGTAATTTGAAGTTATGATGAGAAGCATAAGCAATCAACAAACGAATAGACTCAAGGCGAGCAACGGGAGCAAAGGTTTCACCGTAGTCAATACCCTCGACTTGGGAGTAGCCTTGTGCTACCAAACGAGCCTTGTTGTGAACAATAATCCCAGAGCATCTTGCTTGTTCTTGAATATCCACTTGGTTCCAATGACATTATGGTTCCCCGTTGGCCTTGGCACCAATATCCACACCTTGTTGTTCTCGAAGTTTGTCAGGACCCCGACTCAATGCCACATCGATCTAGCATGTAACACCTCATATCACTTTGCGGCCTCACGCAAGGTATTCCCACGGGTGTCGCCTTACCTTTGCCCGGGACCGTTTGCGCCTTTTGGCACACGTATATGACAGTGTCGCTAGCATCCATATGATAAGGAGCCCGGGCTGACATGGCTAGTCGTAAACCCAAAGTGGCACTAACTTACAGGGACAGGCATCCATGACCCAGCATCGAACGTGTCGGTCATCAGCGAGTGAATCCAGGCTGTAGCACTGGGCTAGCAGGACTCCGGTGAACCGGGCTGTAGCGGGCTAACAGGACTCCGGTATTCATCGCGTGACATTTCCCCGAAGGGACAGACACAGGAACGAAGAAGGACACATGCCGGCCAGCCTAAGTGTTCCAGAGCAGTAGCAAGCTACCATGGCTCAGTGGAAACACTAGGAGACATTTCCCGGTAAGAGAGGCTACTAAGGATAAACAACTAGATAGCTAGATCCCACACATACCAAGCATTTCAATAACATACACACAATATGCTCGATATGTGCAAATACAACATGGCATCACAACATGACTCTACAACTCAAGTATTTATTCAATAGGCTCCGTGGAGCGAGATATTACAAATAGGGGTCTCATGACCCAACATTCAGAGCATACAAGTCAAAGCACATGCGGAAGCTTAACATGTCTGAGTACAGACAACTATAAAATGAAAAAGGCTGAGAAGCCTGACTATCTACCAGATCCTGCCGAGGGCACAAGATTGTAGCTGAGATAACAAGCTAAACGTCGAAGTCCACGCGGTACTACTAGCAAGACCGAAGTCTCTCTGCAAAAACATAAAATAGGCAAACGTGAGTACAAATGTACCCAGCAAGACTTACATCAGAACTAACTACATATGCATCATTATCAACAAAGGGGATGGTGGGGGTTTAACTGCAGCAAGCCAGCTTTGACTCGGTGGCTATCCTGAACTACGACTGCAAGTAACTCTTTTGAGGTGGCGCACACGAGTCCACATATTCACCATATCAATACACCACTATGGATCCGCTCTCGTCTCCCTACGAGAACGCCATCCATAGCACTCACGCTTATCTTGCGTATTTTAGAGTATCCACTTTCACTTGTCTATGAACTGTACAGGCAACCTAGAAGTCCTTTTCCACGGACACGGCTATTCAAATAGATAATGTTAACCCTGCAGGGGTGTACTTCTTCACACACGCTCTCACCACTTACCGCCGTTTACACGACATGTACTCGGCAACCTTCAAGCAGAAGCCCAACGTGGGTGTCGGCCACGGCCTGCCTAAACACTCAAGTCTCTAGTCCAGGTTTATCGCCTATTCGGGTTCCATACATGAGGAGATCCGGCCGGAGTTTCGCTCACAGCCCCAAACGATGTGAACAGGGTTCCGTGACACCAAACGGGCGCCCGGTATACCCGGCCACGTGCCTACCGCATCACAGCCCACCCCTCCGGTCAGCGCTGCCCACGGCCTCCAGCATACTACAAACACCAGAAACTACTTGCAACTCCTGGACAGAGGACTAGGGTGAATAAGAAGCCGAGAGGGTCCATTGGTTTCGGGCCCAATGCGTGGTAGTAGCTGAATCATGGATCACAAACACAGAACTCAGTTCCTGAGGACGGCTGCAATGAGACAACCCACCATGTACTCCTACATGGCCTCTCACCGCTACCTTTACCAAATCGTGTTCACACACTTAGCTCACACACAGTAGGACATGTTCACACACCTCTGATTCATTCCCGATGAATCAGACCTGACACAACTCTAAGCAGTAGTAGGCATGACAAACAAGCAAGAATGAGTAGGCACAATAGGGCTCAAACAACTCCTACTCATGCTAGTGGGTTTCATCTATTTACTGTGGAATGACAGGTCATGCAGAGGATAAAGGGGTTCAGCAACCGCAGCAAGTAACAGATGAATTGTTGTTGTCCTAATGCAGTAAAAGAGAGCAGGAGCGAGAGAGTGCGATTATATCGGAATGAACAAGGGTGTTTTGCTTGCCTGGCACTTCTGAGGATAACATAGTTCTTCATCGGTGTCATCGAAGTCATCGTCGGAACCACGTCTATCGAGGGGGAACAACACCGGCAAACACAGAGGAAACACGATCAATGCAATGCACAATATGATGCATGCTATGACATGGCAATATGAATGTGTTTTGGGCTAATGCACTTAGCTATGATTTAAATGAAGTTGGTTTGAATACATGATTCAAACTCCAACTCCATATATGATTATTTAAATGCCCTTTACATGATTTGTGCTAAAAAGCAGCTATAAGTTGTTCTAACATGCATGAAAATGGTACAGATGGATAGATTGGATTTTTCTGATCATTTTTCATATATAAATTATTTAATTTGGAGTTACGGTTAATTTTCTATGATTTATTGAAGTTTTAGCTACTTCTGGAATTTCCTGATTATTTATAAAATAAACTAAATTCCAGAAAAGGAATATTGCGTCAGCATGGCGTTGGCATGACGTCAGGAGGTCAACAGGGGCTGGTCCAGTCAAACCTGACCAGTAGGGCCCACTGGTCAGTGACTCAGGTGACTAACAGAGTTAATTAATTCTAACTAATCAAATTAATAGCCACGGGGCCCACTGTCAGTGTCAGTAGGGGTAATTAGTTTAACTAATTCAATTAGTACTAATCCTAATTAACTAACAGAGCAATTAGCACTAATTAAAATCCTACACTAATTCAGTCAAAGGCCGGCCCCACATGTCATGGACACAGGGGGGGGTCCCGCTGTGGTCAAAGTGGGTCAAACCCACCGGCGACATGACGCCGGTGAGGCCCGAGACGGCGGCGCAAACCGGAAACGCGCTGTGCTTGGGCTCGTTGGAGAGCCCTTGCTGGTGCGCCTCGAACGGTGGTGGTGGCCGTGCCTGTGGTGGCCGGTACCGACGACGGCGAGCTCGTGAGCGGCGGCCGGAGTTCGGGTGCGGTCGGGTTCGGCGCTGCTGCTCGCAAACGAGGGAGCTGAGGCGCTGGAGGGGCTCTACGGGTCACTGGGGTCATCAGGAGCACTCGGAGGCAACGAGCGCAAGTGGAGGAGCTCGGGAGCACGAAGCTCACCGGCCATGGCGGACAGCGGCCTCGGGTGCTCGTGGGGCGGCGGCTACAGGGCACGCGCGAGAGAGAGAGGTGAGGGGAAAGGAAGAGGGGCTCATGGCGGACTCGCAGAGCAGCTCAATGGGCTCGGGGAAGCTTCTGCGACGGAGAATTGACGGCGGCGATCTCCGGTGGCCGACGAGGGGAACGGCGGTGCTTGCGACGTCCAGGGGCTTCCGGCGTCGGACGGCTCGGTGAGGAGGAAGAGAGGGACGAGGCGGAGCCCGTGGGCGTGTCGGAGAGGCGAGGCGGTGGCTGTGGCCGCGGCGAACGGCGTCGGTGGCCACGGCCGTGCGTGTGAGAGAGAGACAGAGGAGGGGATGAGGCGAGGGAGAGTGCGAGAGGGAGTCGGGGCAGCGTGGCGTCATCCAGGCACGGGGTCAGGGAGGAGGACGAGCCTCCAGCGCGAAGGAGGAGGTGGCCAGAGCAGGGTGGAGGTGGCGCACGCGGCGGCGTCGCGGTGTCCCTCCTCTGCCTACTGGCACGAGGAGGAAGGCGACAGGGGGAGGCGCCTGGTGGGCTGGGCCGCACCGGTGGGCTGCCAGCACAGGAGCTGGGCCGGTTGCTGGCGCCAGGTGGGGCGCTAGGTGGGCTGCAGGTAGGTGGCCAAAGTAGGCTTCTGCTCTTTTTTATATTTCTGTTCTATTTTCTTTTATTTAATCTTTTGCCACTGTTTTGAATTTAAAATAATCCAAACAATGCCAAAAACTCCTCTGAATATTTTTATTTTGCTAGATGGACTTTTCCAAAAGCTCATAAAATATTTCAGGGGTATTTGAAATTATATTCTAATTATATGAATATAATTCAAATTCAAATAGCTAATGATTTAAATTCAAAGTCCCAAGATTAAGTCCTTAAAAATGTTCAATATTTTGGTTGGGACCAGAACCCTTTCCAAAAATTATCAAACATTTAAGAAGAGCATTTTGGAACAATGAATGAGATTTTAGGGTTTTTGCCCTTCTTTTATTTAGGGTTTTGAGGCTTCCAAATTTCCCCAGTTCAAGTTTCAGAAATTTAAACATGATGCAAACACTAGGCAGCACCGAAAGCTAGGGATGTGACAACTCGCCCCCACTAAACAAGAATCTCGTCCCGAGATTCAAGCGTAGGGTAAGATGAAGGGGAAACGCAAACTAGCACAATCTTCACGATCCAGGTTGCACTTCAACTGAACGTTGATTCGTTCACCATCATTGTCTCGAAGTCTTGCTCTGAGAACTCCAACTATCATGACAACAAGAGGAAGGAAAGACCCCAAAAGAATCGTTCTTCTCGAAGGTCGAACAACTCAGGATTAACTCACGGAATGAGACATAGCAACATCTCTTGAGCTGAGAGATGAAGCACACCTCTAGCGGAAAGGAGTGGAACAAATAACAGAGGTTTACCGGGTAGACTACAACTCCACACTTAACAGGGTGGTAAACGGTTGTCAGCGCAGCGAGGAGTTGAGTTGCCATGATACCACAACGAGGCACCTTAGGGATGGTGACTCGTAGATATATTCCCTTAAGTGGCAAAAAGAATTACCTTTGATTCAGAGATCATTGACACTCTTTAAACCAGCCTAAGGCAATTCTAGAGCGATCGTTTGGAGGGGGTCGGTAGAATGGCACATTGGCGGTGCAAGATGGGAACAAAATGCAAATGCTGGGAATGATTCTGATAACTGGGGAAGAACCCAACAATAGAGAGTGAATTCACTGTTTGAAAAGGTCATAGCATTGCCGAGGAAACTGAGAGCACTATACAGTTAATGCCGACGATCAAACCTAGCACTTGCGCGTGCTCTCAAGAACTTGAGCATTTCCATAATCATCAAGATTTTACCAATATCCGTGTCAAGGATCCTGGCAACACATCATACTACCATGATGAATACCGGTGGAAGATGTAGATGCAAAGGAAGATAACACTTTCTCAGATTTCACCTTAACGAGGCCAAGGGGACGAAATCTAGATGATCGACCGAGCGACATTTAGCACTCCGCTTCTAATTTTCTCCTTGATGTGCTAGTGTAACCCATTCATAGAAATGGTCTGGTATCTAGAACATCAAGTAAAAGTCGGACTTCGGGAACACAAAAATCATAAGGCACAACTAGGGAGTAAATCCTACGAAGTCCTTATGGGAAGGTGGCCAACTTCTTCAATCAAGATACTACAATAATAGGTCTTCCGGCGGGGTGTGTTGGCCACGACATCCACTTTACCGGTTATCGCGAGACCAATATTATAGTTCTTGGGAAATGTTCCAAACCATCATATCTGCCTGAGATTCAGATCTGGTTGGTGTCAGGATATTCCAGACTCATCGAGTCTAGGAAGAAAAACGAAAGTTTGCAACACAAATCGACGAGATGACATTGCGAGATTCTCGGGGAATGAACTACGATAGTAAGCTCCAAAACATGAGCTGGTTCTGCTACAAACATGTGAACATGTTGTCCAAGACAAGCATGACCACGTGGTAGTCCTATAATTAAACACTACCGAGTTCAGGTGGGGAACCATCATCGAGGATATCGAAGTCTTTACGCAAGTCCATGGATTAGATCCCAAGCATAGACTTCTTTTCCTTGAACAAGTCAATCATTGGCTTAGTGTGCTAGGGACACATATAGAATGAAGGTTGCAAGCCTCCAGACTACAGAATACTTCGCACGTGTGCATGACTGATTTGGGATGATTCCAAAGGAAACAAAACAATCTTCCTCGAATTCATGGCGGCAACTTACATCAAATGCACATGAACTAGAGGAAGTCACTTCTTTACATCCGAACATATGCTTCATGAGCTAGCATGAACAAATGCTTTCAAAAGTTTTCCAACACTAGCTTAATGTTCAGCAAAATTATGGAGAAGACAAGGATGTTGTCAATGGGCTCAACAACAATTCATCTGGGTTTCCTTTCAAAAGTAATTCCATAGTTAAGTGAACAAGTGATAGCATTGGTCAGACCCAAAAGATATAATGGTGTATGCTCGAGGGATCAACCACGAGTAAGACAACATTATGAGCATCGTTGGTACTGATTTGATTTGACGATAGCCCACACTCAAATCAAAGGATTGATAAGACAATAGGTCCAGCAACTGATCACAGGGACCAATCGATGAAGATATCATCTTTCTTCAACACACTCTACACAAGAATATCCCTTTGGAACGAACTAAGTTAGGCAAGCTTTTGTCTTCCAATTCTCCAAGTTGTTGTCTAGCTTAACCAACTAGCTCAGGGATATCCAACACAGATTCTTGGAGAAAGGGTGGTTCACAAGAAACCAACTTGATCACGAGTTCAACATAACAGTCAGGAAACAACCCGGTAACACTTCCAAGAAGATATTTGGAAAGTCACGAACCACCGGTATGTTACTAAGCTCAAGAATAATCTTGCTTTTGACGGCAAGATGAGATGATCAAATGAGTGAGGACTTGAAACAATTCCTAACTCATTGGGCGAGGAGTGCACCAGAATAGGGACTAGGTAGCACAATCAGTCTTAGGGTGACGATTCAATAATCAACACGCTAAGAATGAGGTTATCGTCCATTTAACTACCAAGCAACAGAGTTGCTAGCAGTATTGATTTCACACGCCATGATTCATTTGTCGGCATTCCGGTTACAATAAAACAGGAACCGAGGAATGAACAATGATGGCAAGAAGTATCACTATACCAAGAGTTCATAGGATGGTGTGCAATTCCTATAACAATCCCGATATAAAAGATGGTAATACTCCAAGGTAGAACAGAGCAAAAGCTGGATTAGCAATTTGTTCTGCGGAGCACAACTTCTTTGACCCAATCCTGGATATGGAAGAGGTACGGGAGTTTGTTTCTCCTAGTCATTCCGCGATAGAATGGCTTGACGGACCACAAGAGTAATAGGCATCGATAAACGAATGCATGCATACTCTTGACTATCAATTGATAGACGAAGGTCAGTAGACAACTAAAGAGGGACAACTCAAAGGAACATATAACTTTCTGAGTTGTGGATGCATAGATTAGTATGTCGAACCAGGTTCAACATAATTCTTCCGGATAACCCATGCAGAAAGGTTGAGCTGGCAGAGTCACAATATAGCATGGAGAACTCATCGAGAGCACTCTTTTTGTCATCTTTTGGTTCAGAAGAACTCCTGCCAAGAATGGTTCATGGTAATTGGAAGAAGGATGTACCACGAACCTCGAGGACTATCGCAAAGGTTACTAATATCCTAAAGGAACTAGCAACACTATCAACATGATGTAAGTAGGGTGAATCTCGGGTTCAAGAACCCAGGAATAGAATGCCTACTAACTAAATGGCATCACGGGATGCTTTCGATGATGACGGCCAGAATCATCACACTGAAAACACAGATCATGGCTAGACCACTAGATGATCCTCTAAGCACTTAGGGTCATAATAGGAACTCCAACATATATGTCAAGGCAATAAATTACCTCAACGCACCGGTTAGTGTGTTTATTCTGACCATAAGGGACATCGGGAACAGAAAGAAAGGATTTGCAAATGCATCAGACTATTTAGAAACCTGGGATGACTCGGACAGCATAACGGCTATAAATGCTCAAAAAGAATTGAGACATGCCACAAAAATGGTGGCATAACCACTCAGAAGCACAATAATAAGGTTTCAAGATCAACAGTTAACATACAGAAGATAGTAGGAACTGAACTGAGGCTTGAATCAACAATCTTATAAGTCTACGGATTAGTAACACGTGATCCTAATAGAAAGAAGAGATAGCCTAGTTCTTAATCCCCGTAGGAAAGATAAGATGACTCAGATCAGAAGGGCATGAGGTATAAGGAGTAAAAAGAGCCTTACGTTCCATCCCACAATCAATTCCCTTATATAACTAAAGAATTTCTAGACTCAACTTCGACCAGTTTGGCTTGGTAATCCTACAGGCAGTCAAGCTCTGATACTAAGCTGTCAGGACCCCGACTCAATGCCACATCGATCTAGCATGTAACACCTCATATCACTTTGCGGCCTCACGCACGGTATTCCCACGGGTGTCGCCTTACCTTTGCCCGGGACCGTTTGCGCCTTCTGGCACACGTATATGACAGTGTCGCTAGCATCCATATGATAAGGAGCCCGGGCTGACATGGCTAGTCATAAACCCAAAGTGGCACTAACTTACAGGGACAGGCATCCATGACCCAGCATCGAACGTGTCGGTCATCAGCGAGTGAATCCAGGCTGTAGCACTGGGCTAGCAGGACTCTGGTGAACCGGGGTGTAGCGGGCTAACAGGACTCCGGTATTCATCGTGTGACATTTCCCCGAAGGGACAGACACAGGAACGAAGAAGGACACATGCCGGCCAGCCTAAGTGTTCCGAAGCAGTAGCAAGCTACCATGGCTCAGTGGAAACACTAGGAGACATTTCCCGGTAAGAGAGGCTACTAAGGATAAACAACTAGATAGCCAGATCCCACACATACCAAGCATTTCGATAACATACACACAATATGCTCGATATGTGCAAATACAACATGGCATCACAACATGACTCTACAACTCAAGTATTTATTCAATAGGCTCCGAGGAGCGAGATATTACAAACAGGGGTCTCATGACCCAACATTCAGAGCATACAAGTCAAAGCACATGCGGAAGCTTAACATGTCTGAGTACAGACAACTATAAAATGAAAAAGGCTGAGAAGCCTGACTATCTACCAGATCCTGCCGAGGGCACAAGATCGTAGCTGAGGTAACAAGCTAAACGTCGAAGTCCACGCGGTACTACTAGCGAGACCGAAGTCTCTCTGCAAAAACATAAAATAGGCAAACGTGAGTACAAATGTACCCAGCAAGACTTACATCAGAACTAACTACATATGCATCATTATCAACAAAGGGGATGGTGGGGGTTTAACTGCAGTAAGCCAGCTTTGACTCGGTGGCTATCCTGAACTACGACTGCAAGTAACTCTTTTGAGGTGGCGCACATGAGTCCACATATTCACCATATCAATACACCACTATGGATCCGCTCTCGTCTCCCTACGAGAACGCCATCCATAGCACTCATGCTTATCTTGCGTATTTTAGAGTATCCACTTTCAGTTGTCTATGAACTGTACAGGCAACCCAGAAGTCCTTTTCCGCGGACATGGCTATTCGAATAGATAATGTTAACCCTGCAGGGGTGTACTTCTTCACACACGCTCTCACCACTTACTGCCGTTTACACGACATGTACTCGGCAACCTTCAAGCGGAAGCCCAACGTGGGTGTCGGCCACGGCCTGCCTAAACACTCAAGTCTCTAGTCCAGGTTTATCGCCTATTCGGGTTCCATCCATGAGGAGATCCGGCTGGAGTTTCGCTCACAGCCCCAAACGATGTGAACAGGGTTCCGTGACACCAAACGGGCGCCCGGTATACCCGGCCACGTGCCTACCGCATCACAGCCCACCCCTCCGGTCAGCGCTGCCCACGGCCTCCAGCATACTACAAACACCAGAAACTACTTGCAACTCCTGGACAGAGGACTAGGGTGAATAAGAAGCCGAGAGGGTCCATTGGTTTCGGGCCCAATGCGTGGTAGTAGCTGAATCATGGATCACAAACACAGAACTCAGTTCCTGAGGACGGCTGCAATGAGACAACCCACCATGTACTCCTACATGGCCTCTCACCGCTACCTTTACCAAATCGTGTTCACACACTTAGCTCACACACAATAGGACATGTTCACACACCTCTGATTCATTCCCGATGAATCAGACCTGACACAACTCTAAGCAGTAGTAGGCATGACAAACAAGCAAGAATGAGTAGGCACAACAGGGCTCAAACAACTCCTACTCATGCTAGTGGGTTTCATCTATTTACTGTGGAATGACAGGTCATGCAGAGGATAAAGGGGTTCAGCTACCGCAGCAAGTAACAGATGAATCGCTGTTGTCCTAATGCAGTAAAAGAGAGCAGGAGCGAGAGAGTGGGATTATATCGGAATGAACAAGGGTGTTTTGCTTGCCTGGCACTTCTGAGGATAACATAGTTCTTCATCGGTGTCATCGAAGTCATCGTCGGAACCACGTCTATCGAGGGGGAACAACACCGGCAAACACAGAGGAAACACGATCAATGCAATGAACAATATGATGCATGCTATGACATGGCAATATGAATGTGTTTTGGGCTAATGCACTTAGCTATGATTTAAATGAAGTTGGTTTGAATACATGATTCAAACTCCAACTCCATATATGATTATTTAAATGCCCTTTATATGATTTGTGCTAAAAAGCAGCTATAAGTTGTTCTAACATGCATGAAAATGGTATAGATGGATAGATTGGATTTTTCTGATCATTTTTCATATATAAATTATTTAATTTGGAGTTACGGTTAATTTTCTATGATTTATTGAAGTTTTAGCTATTTCTGGAATTTCCTGATTATTTATAAAATAAACTAAATTCCAGAAAAGGAATATTGCGTCAGCATGGCGTTGGCATGACGTCAGCAGGTCAACAGGGGCTGGTCCGGTCAAACCTGACCAGTGGGGCCCACTGGTCAGTGAATCAGGTGACTAACAGAGTTAATTAATTCTAACTAATCAAATTAATAGCCACGGGGCCCACTGTCAGTGTCAGCAGGGGTAATTAGTTTAACTAATTCAATTAGTACTAATCCTAATTAGCTAACAGAGCAATTAGCACTAATTAAAATCCTACACTAATTTAGTCAAAGGCCGGCCCCACATGTCATGGACACAGGGGGGGTCCTGCCGTGGTCAAAGTGGGTCAAACCCACCGGCGACATGACACCGGCAAGGCCTGAGACGGCGGCGCGAACCGGAAACGCGCTACAGGGCACGGGCGAGGCCGTGCTTGGGCTCGTTGGAGAGCCCTTGCTGGTGCGCATCGAACGGTGGTGGTGGCCGTGCCTGTGGTGGTCGGTACCGACGACGGCGAGCTCGTGAGCGGCGGCCGGAGTTCGGGTGCGGTCGGGTTCGGCGCTGCTGCTCGCAAACGAGGGAGCTGAGGCGCTGGAGGGGCTCTACGGGTCACTGGGGTCATCAGGAGCACTCGGAGGCAACGAGCGCAGGTGGAGGAGCTCGGGAGCACGAAGCTCACCGGCCATGGCGGACGGCGTCCTCGGGTGCTCGTGGGGAGGCGGCTACAGGGCACGCACGAGAGAGAGAGGTGAGGGGAAAGGAAGAGGGGCTCACGGCGGACTCGCAGAGCAGCTCAATGGGCTCGGGGAAGCTTCTGCGACGGAGAATTGATGGCGGCGATCTCCGGTGGCCGACGAGGGGAACGGCGGTGCTTGCGACGTCCAGGGGCTTCCGGCATCGGATGGCTCGGTGAGGAGGAAGAGAGGGACGAGGCGGAGCCCGTGGGCGTGTCGGAGAGGCGAGGCGGTGGCTGTGGCCGCGGCAAACGGCGTCGGTGGCGACGGCCGTGCGTGTGAGAGAGAGACAGAGGAGGGGATGAGGCGAGGGAGAGTGCGAGAGGGAGTCGGGGCAGCGTGGCGTCATCCAGGCACGGGGTCAGGGAGGAGGATGAGCCTCCAGCGCGAAGCAGGAGGTGGCCAGAGCAGGGTGGAGCTGGCGCGCGCGGCGGCGTCGCGGTGTCCCTCCTCTGCCTACTGGCACGAGGAGGAAGGCGACAGGGGGAGGCGCCTGGTGGGCTGGGCCGCACCGGTGGGCAGCCAGCACAGGAGCTGGGCCGGTTGCTGGCGCCAGGTGGGGCGCTAGGTGGGCTGCAGGTAGGTGGCCCAGGTAGGCTTCTGCTCTTTTTTATATTTCTGTTCTGTTTTCTTTTATTTAATCTTTTGCCATTGTTTTGAATTTAAAATAATCCAAACAATGCCAAAAACTCCTCTGAATATTTTTATTTTGCTAGATGGACTTTTCCAAAAGCTCATAAAATATTTCAGGGGTATTTGAAATTATATTCTAATTATATGAATATAATTCAAATTCAAATAGCTAATGATTTAAATTCAAAGTCCCAAGATTAAGTCCTTAAAAATGTTCAATATTTTGGTTGGGACCAGAACCCTTTCCAAAAATTATCAAACATTTAAGAAGAGCATTTTGGAACAATGAATGAGATTTTAGGGTTTTTGCCCTTCTTTTATTTAGGGTTTTGAGGCTTCCAAATTTCCCCAGTTCAAGTTTCAGAAATTTAAACATGATGCAAACACTAGGCAGCACTAGAAGCTAGGGATGTGACAAAGTTGTTGAGTTCTTCATGCATGGCATTGAGCCAATCTGGATCCTCGAGCGCCTCATAGACCTTTTGGGGTTCCACACAAGAAACCAATGCGTGATGTTCACAATAGTTTGCCAATTATCTATGAGTGCTTACCCCCTTTCTTAAGATTCCAAGCACATTCGTCATGAGATGATCTTTGGTAGTGAGCTTGGATGCAATATTGGCGGCACGATGCTCAAGTTCCTCCTCAGGAGAGAGTTGAGGAGCGGTAACTTGATCATCTTGAGAGTCATCATGAGCTTGTTCTTGATCTCGAGCTTGCTCTTGATCTTGAACTTGCTCGGTGGTGAGAACTTGACCTTGGGCATCACTTGGTGGTTCACCACCATCTTGAGGTTGATCTTGCCCTTTTTCTTGTTCATTTGGTTGAGGGCCTTCACTTTGTTCTTCGGAAGCATGTGGGTCTTGGGTTGGTGATGGTTCCACTTGAGTGGAACATTGTCCTTCTCCTTCGGCCACAAGGGGTTCCTCAATGGGTAGGATATGACCAACACCCATTCTTCTTATGGCTTGGGGAGGAATTTCATCACCTACATCACAAGTAACACTTTGCTCCACTTGGGAGACATTATTCTCATCAAACTCCACATTACACGTCTCCTCAGTGAGTCCGGTGGATTTGTTGAGGACACGGTAAGCATGAGAGTTTGTAGCATAACCAACAAATATGCCCTCATGAGCTCTAGCCTCAAATTTAGACAAACGAACACCTTTCTTGAGAATGAAACACTTACACCCGAACACCCGAAAGTACTTGAGGTTGGTCTTGTTACCGGTGAGTATCTCACATGGTGTCTTGTTCAAGGCTTTGCGGAGATAGAGCTGATTGGAAGCATGACAAGCGGTGTTAATGGCTTCGGCCCAAAAGTTGTATGGAGACTTGAACTCCGCCATCATGGTCCTTGTTGCATCCATCAACGTCCGGTTCTTCCTATCTGCTACACCATTTTGTTGAGGGGTGTAAGGTGCGGAATATTGATGCTTGATCCTCTCGTCACTAAGAAACTCATCCAAGGTGTAGTTCTTGGACTCGGTGCTGTTGTCACTTCTTATTGTCAAGATCTTTGCATTGTGTTGATGTTGAGCTTCATTTGCAAAGTCGATGACGGTTAGTTGGGTCTCACTCTTCCTCTTGAAGAAATATACCCAAGTGTATCTTGAATAGTAATCCACAATCACCAAGCAATACTTTCTAGTGCCAAGACTATCAAATGATGGAGGCCCAAAGAGATCCATGTGAAGGAGATCCAAGGACCTCTTCGAGTAGATGATAGTCGTGGGAGGTTGAGCCTTCTCATGTAGCTTTCCTTCGATACAAGCACTGCAAGCATGATCTTTGGCAAACCTAACATTTTTTAGTCCACGGACATGGTCCCCCTTGAGAAGACTGTGCAAAGATCTCATATTGATGTGGGCTAAATGGCGATACCAAAGCCATCCCACGTCAACTTTAGCCATTAGGCATGTCGCGGTCTTAGTGGGTCGCTCCAAAAAGTAATCACATATAGACTGTTCTCGACATGCCCAACAAAGGCTACTTTAAGAGTCTTTCTCCACAAGAGGGCCACGGTATTAATATCAAAGAAAGTGGAAAAGCCCATGAGTGCAAGTTGACGAACGGAACGTAAGTTGTATGCAAGGGACTCAACAAGAATGACTTTCTCGATTGTGAGATCATGAGAAATGACAACCTTGCCAAGCCCCAATAACTTTGAAGACAAGGCATCACCCCACTCAACATTGGTGGCCATAGATGAGACCTTGTGCACGTCCACCACCAAGTCCTTGCTTCTGGTCATATGATTTGTGGCTCCACTATCGAGCAACCATGATCCCCCACCGGAAGCAAACACCTACAAGAGATCAATGCTTTGTTTTATGTACCCTTTTTGTAATGGGTCCTTTGATGTTAGTAACAAGGGTCTTAGGAACCCAAATAGACCATTCAATGTACTCATAAGGATAACCAACAAATTTGGCATAAACATGCCCATCACTAGTATGGCATAACACATAAGAAGGGTTAAAGTCGCAGGCTTTGTTGGAAGGAGTGGCAATGCCCTTCTTGACACCACCACCCTTCACATTGTTCTTCTTCTCCTTAGAAGCACCCTCTCCCTCCTTCACAAAAGTTTGCTTGAGAGGAGGAGGTCGTTTGGCCTTGTCATTCTTCTTCTTGTTCTTGGACTTGGGTGCAAACCCAATTCCCTCCTTGGCCACAACTTCCTTTTGATTTCTCAAAAGGTTGTTGAGGTTCTTCTCACCTTGTATGCAAGACACAAGGCCTTTATCAAGTTGATCCTACAACTTTTCATTCTCCTCCACAAGATGCACATGCTCACAACACAGGTTAGTAGCATTTGCATTATCAATTAAAACCATATGAGGAAATGTGGCTTTCTCCTTGGTTAGCTTCACTTGTAGTTGATCATGAGACTCTTTAAGGCTAGCATGAGCACCCTTCAAGGCCTTGTGAGCCTTTTCATGTGTATCAAACTCCTCCTTGAGTCTAGCAAGATCAACCCCAAGTTTGGCCTTCTTGGAATTGAGCACACGAGATACAACAAGAGCATGATCAATATCTTTCTTTAATTTAGCATGATCATCGTTGTGTGACTCCTCAAGAGCCAAACGATGACCACGCCCTTCCTCAACCACATTAGAGAGATCCGATATCTCATCGGCATAGTCATGACTATGTCCTTCCATCTTAGAGATGGTCTCTTTGTGAGCCTCGATCATGTCATTGGCTTCACCAAGTTGTTCCAGAGAGCAACAAAGTGTTTCTTGGATTTACCCTTGAGCTTACACATAAAAGACTCAAATTCATTCTCTTCCTCACTAGACCCTCACTTCCATCAATGCAATCCGTCAAAGAGGGATTAGTAGTGATGGTGGTTTTGATGTTGGGGGTTACCTTATTGGTGGCTTTGGCCATGAGGCACTTGGCGGTGATGTTCTGGTTGGATGAATCGAAGAGGGACACCTGTGGAGTTGTCGCAATGGCAATGGAAGCCATGGCAACCGTCTCATCATCTTCTTCATCATCATCATCCTCATTGTACTCTTATTGTGCCACCAACCCCTTGGGAGGGGTCTTCTTGGTGAAGTTGTTCTTGTTGTGGAAGGACTTGGCCTTGTCTTTTCGAATAAGCTTACCACTGTTGTCTTCCCTCTTCTCATATGGGCACTCCGCAACAAAGTGGCTCACGTTGCCACAATTATAGCATGTCCTCACACGTTTCTTTCCCTTGGCGCCACTTGAATTGTTCTTTTTGAAGTTAGGCCTTGAGTTCTTCTTGCTCCAAAATTGCCTTGAAGCAAGAGCCATGTGCTCATGATAAGCATATTTTGTATCTTCGAGGTTACTCTCCTCATCTTCCTCTGCATCATCTTCTTCCACACTAGACTTGGCCTTCAAAGCAAGGTTGGGTTTCTTTACCCGTTGAGAGCGCATCACCGCATTGTCGGCGGTCTTGTCTAAGATTCTCATAGCAATAAACTCATCCAACACTTCACTTGAGGACAAGGTATGGAAGTCCGGCCTTTGACGAATGACGGATGACATGGACTTATGGTAGGGCATCATGGCCTTGAGAAACTTGCGCTCGAATAAATTGTCATCCATATCCTTGCTCCCATGATCTTGGAGTGAGACCGAGAGAGTGGTTAATCTCTGGTAGAGCTCACGAGGTTCTTCATCTTCATTCATCGCAAACTCATCGGCTTCATCTTGCACCACTTCATAGTTGGAGTGTTGAATGCTTGCGCCTCCCTAAATGGAACAATATGTTGCCATGCTTCCTTGGCCACGGTGAAGGGTCGGAGATGCGCAATATCTTCGGGTGGAACTGCATCTTGGATAATGAAGAGAGCAGACTCGTTGAATTGATGATCCTCGGCTTCTCTAGGGGTGAGGTTGCTTGGGTCATGCGGGTAGAAACCTTGCTCAATAATTCTCCAAGGATTAGTAGAACTATGATCTAAATGACATTTAAAATGATAGACCCAAGAGGCAAAATCATCATTTTTCACAAACTTAGGAAGATGACCAACATGATTCAAATGAGTGGAGGGAACCGGTCCTCCATAAGTAATTGGAGGTTCAATATGGCAAAGATGCCAGTTCCACTTTGACCACTAGATAAAGGAACTTTATCACTAGTAGCTTCCCCCTTGTCAGAGTTAGCATCTGTCACCTTGTTAGCGGGATCACCCACTTTCATTAGTGCGGTGGATAATTTAAGGCCTTCCAAAAACGTGTTGAACATGCCTTCAACCTCGGTTTTCATGGAGGTTTTCAATGTGTCCAAAGCCGCATTGAATTCCTCAGGAGAGACTGAGGATCCCCCATCTGCCATAGACGATGAAGGAATCACACCGGGGTGCTCCTCCCCACCGTCTATGGTGTCAACCATACTCTTCGGACGGCAAAGTCCTTAATAAAGAGACGAGGCTCTGATACCAATTGAAAGGATCGATATAGTTTACTAGAGGGGGGTGAATAGGCAACTAACAATTTTAGCTTTTCTTTACCAAATTAAACTTTGCATCAAATTAGGTTGTCTAGATATGCAACTAGGTGAGCAACCTATATGATGCAACAACAACAAGCACGCAAGCAAGCAAGGGATACAACACAATATAAGCTTGCACAAGTAAAGGTGAGAGATAACCAAGAGTGGAGCCGGTGGAGACGAGGGTGTGTTACCGAAGTTCCTTCCCTTTGAGAGGAAGTACGTCTCCATTGGAGCGATGTGGAGGCACAATGCTCCCCAAGAATCTACTAGGGCCACCGTATTCTCCTCACGCCCTCACACAATTCGAGATGTCGTGATTCTACTATTGGTGCCCTTTGAGGCGGCGACCGAACCTTTACAAACAAGGTTCGGGCAATCTCCACAGCTTAATTGGAGGCTCCCAAGGACACCACAAAGCTTCACCACAATGGAATATGGCTTCGTGGTGACCTCAACCGTCTATGGTGCTCAAACACCCAAGAGTAACAAGATCCGCAAGGGATTAGTGGGGGGAATCAAATTTCTCTTGGTGGAAGTGTAGATCGGGGCCTTCTCAACCAATCCCTAGAAAATCAACAAGTTTGGTAGGCTAGGGAGAGAGATCGGGCGAAAATGGAGCTTTGAGCAACAATGGAGCTTCGGGAGGGAAGAGGTGGTCAACTTGGAGAAGAAGACCCCCCTTATATAGTGAGAGGAAAGATCCAACCGTTACCCACTTACTCAGCCCGCGACATGCAGTACTACCGCACATACTTCACGGTACTACCACACAAGCATGCGGTACTACCGCTAGGAAGTGCGGTACTACCGCTCGCGTGGCAGGAGCTAGACGTGGCCCTGTTGCGTTAAAGCAACGAGCGGTAGAACCGTCGGAGCGGTACTACCGCGCATCCTTGCGATACTTCCACAAGGCAGGGCTCGACTAGGATGGGAAGGAACAGACTAATAAAATCACATCCATGGCTACTTTCGCTGAGTTTCGGTCTGTGCAAAAATACGGCATGGTACTACCGCTCACAGGGAGTGGTTCTGCCGCGTAGGGTGCGGAAGTAAAAAATTACTTCCGCCCCTACTTCCGCATATGGCATCGTTCTAGGCTAGAGGCCACGGTACTACCGCGTGCGAGGAGCGGTACTACCGCACGGCGCGGTACTATCGTGGGCCACTACGGTACTACTGCTCCCTTGAGCAGTACTACCACACGCCACAGAACAGTAGCACTTGGATGCCTTCATCTTCACGACGACAAGGGAAACAACCACTCCAATGAAGCGAAAGAAAGGTGGTGCAAAGGAACAGATGTGTACGTGTTGATTCCACCCTAACCTTTTCGGAGCGGACCCCCTCTTAATAGTATGGCTTTCCTACGACTCAAATCCACCAAAAAGAAACATAGAGAAACACCGTATTTGATAGGCTCCGAGGGGCACCGAATCATCTTGTGCCTAGACATGAGATATCTGAAATGCTCAATGCACATGATTAGTCCGCTTAGGGAGAAATATGCCCTTACAACGTGTGCATTGAATTTTTTTGTTTTCCGTGCAATGTTTCCCAACAACAAGACCCTCGCGATGGGCCAAGCCTTGCGAGGCGAACGACGCTAAGACCCCCTGAGGGAGCGGCCTCCCAAGCTGCTCCTGAGGAGTGGAGATTCCTATGCAGGTGCCCAACCTCATGAGGTTGCAGTGATGCAAGCCATGACGGTCAAGGCCAGGCGAGCGCCAGCGGGCGCAGAGAAGACAGTTTCCTCTTTGGTGCTAAGGCGGCAAGTGCAGGTGTGGGTTCCCGAGGAATCAGGCAAAGGTTTCCATTCCAGTGCAACAAGACCAAGACCACCAGGATGGCAGGACGGATGTCATCACCGAGCCACCGCAACGTCATGACCAGAACCTTTGCAGGCGAAGACCACCTTCCGTTAGGATAAGATGTACTACCTGTCCCCTTTCAAATTGGCCATTGTGGATCCTTCCGGCCTACGTTTTGGGGGAAGAGGACTAAGGCCACTATAAATATAGGTTAGACACCACCATAGATGGGGCGGAACCTCTCGACTCATTCCTTCACCAGAGCAAACCTCGCGAGGTTGTTCATCCCTTGTACTTGTTCATCCTCAGCCCTTCGTGAGGCAAATCCACCACATAGCAGGAGTAGGGTCTTACACCGCAAGGTGGCCCGAACTTGGGCAAACTGCCGAGTTCATCTTCTTCCTTATTCATCGAGCTAGGCCATGGGGCGACGAGTCGATTGGCTGGATAGGTTGAGTTCTTCACACACGCCCCAGAGTTCGAACCTTTCTTGGGTCTGCAGAGCCCTGAATCCGACATTTGGCGCGCCAGGTAGGGGCGTGTCGAAGCCTGATACGTCTCCAACGTATCAATATTTTTTTATTGTTCCATGTTGTTATATTATCATTTTGGATTTTTTACAACCATTTTATAGCAACTTTGTATCATTTTTGGGGACTAACCTATTGAAATAGTGCCTAGTGCCAGTTGTTGTTTTTTGCTTGGTTTTTACTTCGCAGAAAATCAATACCAAATGGAGTCCAAACGCAGCAAAACTTTCTGGTGATTTTTTCTGGACCAGAAGACGCCTGTTGGGCCAAAGAAGTACTAGAGGAGGGTTTCGAGGGGAGCACAACCCACATGTGTGCGCCTGGGGGCCCAGGCGCGCCCTGGTGGGTTGTGCCCACCTCCGCCGCCTCCCGCACCACCTCTTTGCTCTAAAAATACCCCAATATTCCAGAAACCCTAGGTGAGTCGACGAAAAACAAATCCAGCCGCCGCAAGTTCCAGAAACCACAGATCCAATCTAGACACCATCATGGAGGGGTTCATCATCCTCATTGGTGCCTCTCCGATGATGTGTGAGTAGTTCATTGTAGACCTACGGGTCCGTAGTTATTAGCTAGATGGCTTCCTCTCTCTCTTTTGATTCTCAATACAATGGTCTCTTGGAGATCTATTTGATGTAACTCTTTTTGTGGTGTGTTTGTTGGTATCCGATGAACTTTGAGTTTATGATCAGATCTTTGTTTTTATCCATGAAAGTTATTTGAGTCTTTTGATCTCTTATATGCATGATTACTTATAGCCTCATATTTCTTCTTTGAATCTTTGGTTTAGTTAGGCAGACTAGATCAATTTTTCTTGCCATGGGAAGAGGTGCTTTGTGATGGATTCGATCTTACGGTGCTCAATCCCAGTGACAGAAGGGGAAATGACATGTATGTATCGTTGCTATTAAGGATAACAAGATGGGGCCATTCCTACATGAATAGATCTTGTCTAGATCATGTCATCATTCTTATTGCATTACTCCGTTTTTCATGAACTTAATACACTAGATGCATGCTGGAGAGTGGTTGATGTGTGGAGTAATAGTAGTAGATGCAGGCAGGAGTCGGTCTACTAATCTTGGACATGATGCCTATATAATGATCATTGCCTGGATATCGTCATAATTATTTGAAGTTCTATCGATTGTCCAACAGTAATTTGTTTACCCACCGTATGCTATTTTTCTCGAGAGAAGCCACTAGTGAAATCTACGGCCCCCGGGTCTATTTTCTCATCATATATTTTCAGATCTATTTTGCTATTTGCCTTTTTGTTTATTTGCAACTTTTATTTTCAGATATATATTATCAAAAGCCCAAAAATATCTCACTTAATTTTATTTGCTTTTATTTGCATCTATCAATCTACTACAATTTTATCTTGTCAACTTGACAATTTCTGGCACTGTTACCCGAAAGGGATTGACAACCCCTTTAACACGTCGGGTTGCAAGTATTTGTTCTTTGTATGCAGGTAGCGTTTACATAATGTTGCGTGTTCTCCTACTAGTTCGATAACCTTGGTCTCATCACTGAGGGAAATACCTACCGTTGCTTTGCTGCATCATCCCTTCCTCTTTGGGGAAATACCGACATAGTTCAAGCCGCATCAAAAGGAATTTTTGGCACCGTTGCCAGGGATACATCATCAACATCTATCAGGTTCCTAATCACAGATCTCATCTCCTTGCAATTTACATTATTTGCCATTTGACTCTCGTTTCATCTCCCCCACTTCACAAAATTTTGTCGTTTTATTTGTTTTCTTTCTGCTTGCCTTTTTCGTGTCAGATCTCTTGTTTGCTTGTGTTGCCATGTATCTCTTATTTGCTTGCATCTTTGCTTGCTAAAAATCTATTGATATGGTGCTAATATTTTTAAAAGATCCAATTATGATGAACCAATTGCTAGTGAATTGAGTTCACTAGATTATCTTTATGATGTTTTGCTTGAGATTTATGAATCTGAAAATTGTGATGAAGTGTTAAATGAAGAAATTTATAAAGTGATTCATGATAGCTCCTTGAATGAAAACCATGGTTGCAATGATGTTATTATAAATTCTATTAATGTCAATTGTGCTAATAATATGCAAAACCCCAAGCTTAGGGATGCTAATATTCCTATGTCCACTACTTATTGCAATGATCATGATTGGGGTGATAATGATTCTTATGATCTTGAAAATTTATTTAAACCTCATGATGAATATGCTTGCGATAATATTAAAAATGGGTTTGGAAGAGTGTAAACTTTAGCTAAAAATAATCTCACATATTTGGAGAGTGTTCGATCTTGTGAATTTTTTGATAAAAATGGGCTTGGAGAGGTCATGACTTTATTTGATGATAATCCCATTATTTTGGAAGAGTGTCAACTTTGCATGTATGAGGATCATGAAGAGAAAATGTTATGTGATAGATATATTTTTGAATTTGAATATGATCCTACATATAATTGTTATGAGAGAGGAAAATATGGTTGTAGAAATTTTCATGTTACTAAATTACCTCTCGTTATGTTGAGACCGTCAATGTTTTATTCCTCTTCTTTGCATATGTTATATGTTTCTTGTCTTGATAATTTGTTTTCTCATAAAATTCCTTTGCATAGGAAGTATGTAAGACTTAAATGTGTTTGTCATATGTTTCATGATGCTCTCTTTGTGTTTCAATTATTATCTTTCGTGTGAGCATCGTTGAAATATTATGCCTAGCTAGGGGCATAAAACAATAGCGCTTGTTGGGTGGCAACCCAATGAATAAAATTTATTTTTGCATTTTTTTTGTGTTCTTGAGTGTTTGCAAAATTATGATACTTTTATGATTGTGTTTTTATGTTTTAATTAGGGTTTGTGCCAAGCAAAGCCTTTGGGATCATGTTGGGTGATAGTTGCTTTGATCTTGTTGAAAAACAGAAACTTTTGTGCTTAGAAAAATAATTTTCATAAATCACAGAAACGGGGTTTTGCTCCGAATTTTCTTATACAAGATTTATATATAAATTTCCAACGTTTTCCTAATTTTTCAGAATTTTTGGAGTTACAGAAGTATACGAAGTTCCCTGATTACTACAAACGGTTCTATTGTTGACAGATTTTGTTTTCTTTGCATGTGTGCTTATTTCGATGAATCTATGGTTTGTATTGGAGGGTATAAGCTATAGCAAAGTTGGAATACATTAGATATAATGCAAAAATAAAATATGAATGGTTTTGCAATAGTACTTAGAGTAGTGATTTGCTTTGTTATACTAACGGATCTCACAAAGGTTTTTGTGGAGTTTTGTGTGATTGAAGTTTTCAAGTTTTGGGTGAGATCATGATGGATGAAGGAATAAGGAGTAAGAAGGGCCTAAGCTTGGGTATGCCCAATGGCATCACAAGCTATTATCTAAAAGAGAAGCAAGCAACTAAGCTTGGGGATACCCGAGTGGCCTCCCCTCTTTCTTCTAACGACCATCGGTATTTTACTTGGAGCTATATTTTTATTCGTCACACATCATGAGTTTTGCTTGGAGCGTCTTGTATTATATGAGTCTTTGCTTATTTTGATTTTTATTTTGTCTCATGTATCCTTGCTGGACACACCTCTCTGAGGGAGCCAAAATTATGCTATGACTTGTTAGAATTGTTCTCTATGCTTCACTTAAATCTTTATGAGCTATGGAATTGATCTAGTGCTTCACTTATATCTTTTTGAGCATGGTGTGCTTTAGTATTTTTGAAGAAATGCTCTCATGCTTCACTTAGATTTATTTGAGATTTAGTAAAATTTTAATAAAAACTCTCTTGCTTGACCTAAATTATTTTGTGAGAAGAACTTTTTTGTGCTCATGTTCTTCACTTAGATTTGTTTGAGCTATCAATAGCAACATATGAAATTAGTCCCAAAGTGATAGATATTCAAGAGGGATATAATAAAAACTTTCATGAAGATAATTGGACAAAATAAACTTGATTCTTTGTAATAGTTTTGCGATATGATGATAGTGATATGTGAGTCATGTTAATGAGTAGTTATGTTTTAGTAAGAATATTGGTGTTAAGGCTTGTGATTCCCTATGCAAGCACGAAAGTCAATAGTTATGCAATGAAATTACATCCTACTTGTGGTGCATTATTCGGTGTTAGTTATACTTAATGCTCGCTTATGAGATTTTTTGTTTCTTGGTTGGATGCTTCTCAATCTTTTGCTAGCCTTCACTTGCACTAAGTATGATCACTACTTGTGCATCCAAAATCCTTAAACCCAGTTTTGCCATATGAGTCCACTATACCTACCTATATGCGGTAATTTCGTGCCGTTCTAAGAAAATTTGTATGTGCCATCTTTAATTTCAAAATAAATTTCCTTTTTGTGTGCCCGTACCGCTCATGAAATGGTAGGGGGTGGCTGATATTTTTCCATGCTAGATGTGTTATTCTCAAGATGAGTGTTTATTCACTTGTCATTGCATGAGAGTATGGAAAAGGTATTAGGGATGCCCAGCCCCGAAATGAAAAATAAATTTACTTTATGTTTTCAAATAATAAATTCCTTGGAAAGTGTTGGTCTGGACGGCACCCGTGGATTCGGTTAGCCGTGGAATGTAAAAGTATGGTGGGAAAAGGAATAAACTTTATTTTCTATTTGGAAACCGCCTATGGTATATCTAACATGGAAAGTATTGGGAACTACTCGGTCATTTTCGTTGAAAGGAAAAGCATGCTGATACGTCCATTTTGCATCATGTTTTCTTGCTGTTATTTATGATGTTTTTATCCATAATAATGCTTTTTGGAGTAATTCCAATTCCTTTTCTCTCATAATTTGCAAGCTATACACCAAGAGGGAGAATTCTGTCAGCTGGAAATCTGGACCTAAAAAGCTACGTCAGGCTACCCATTCTGCACAACTCCAAACAAGCTGAAACTTCACGGAGAATTTTTATGGAATATTTAAGAAATATTGGAGCAAATAAATACTAGAGGGGCCCACCAGGTGGTCACAACCCACCTGGGCACGCCAGGGAGCCCAGGCGTGCCCTGGTGGGTTGTGCCCTCCTCGGCCCACCTCCGGTGCCCATCTTATGGTATATAAGTCATTTTGACATAGAAAAAATAAGGGGAAGACTTTCGGGATGGAGCACCGCCGTCTTAAGGCGGAACTTGGGCAAGAGCACTTTTGCCCTCCGGTGGAGCGATTTTGCCGGGGGACCTTCCCTCCTGGAGGGGGAAATCATCGTCATCATCATCACCAACAACTCTCCCATCTTGGGGAGGGCAATCTCCATCAACAGCACCATCTCATCTCAAACCATAGTTCATCTCGTGTATTCAATCTTGTTACCGGAACTATGGATTGGTGCTTGTCGGTGACTAGTAGTGTTGATTACATCTTGTAGTTGATTACTATCTAGTTTATTTGGTGGAAGATTATATGTTCAGATCCACTATGCTATTTAATACTCCTCTGATCATGAGCATGTTTACCATTTGTGAGTAGTTACTTTTGTTCTTGAGGTCACGGGAGAAATCATGTTGCAAGTAATCATATGAACTTCATATGTGTTTGATATTTTGATAGTATGTTTGTTGTGATCCCCTTAGTGGTGTCATGTGAACGTCGACTACATGACACTTCACCATATTTGGGACTAAGGGAATGCATTGTGGAGTAGTAAATAGATGGTGGGTTGCAAGAGTGACAGAAACTTAAACCCCAGTTTATGCACTATTCCTAAGGGACCGATTGGATCCTAGAGTTTAATGCTATGGTTAGAATTTATTCTTAATACTTTCCTCGTAGTTGCGGATGCTTGCGGGAGGGTTCATCAAGTAGGAGGTTTGTTCAAGTAAGAACAGCACCTAAGCACCGGTCCACCCACATATCAAATTATCAAAGTAGCGAACACAAATCAAACCAACATGATGAAAGTGACTAGATGAAATTCCCGTATAACCTCAAGAACGCTTTGCTTATCATAAGAGATCGTTTTGGCCTGTCCTCTGCCTCAAAAGGATTGGGCTACCTTGCTGCACTTTTGTTACTACTATCGTTACTTGCTCGTTACAAATTATCTTGCTATCAAACTACTATGCTACTTGCAATTTCAGCACTTGCAGACATTACCATACTAAAAACTACTTGTCATTTCCTTCTTATCATCGTTGGGTTCGACACTCTTACTTATCGAAAAGAGCTACAATTGATCCCCTATACTTGTGGGTCATCACATGCCACCCAAAATGTTTTATCTCTATCTTTTTCGCTTCGAGCTCTGGCACCTCTATAAATCCCTACTTCCCTCTGTGAAGGGCCTTCCTATTTACTTTGTGCAATTTTTATTTGAGTCTCCATCTTCTCTTATAAAGAACCAACTAAGGGGCACTATGTTCGTACTTGAGCATTGGGTGTCGCTAATATGCGAGTTTCATGAATGGATCAATGATTGAGCATAATGGGCTAGGGATAACTTGCTTTAGTATTGATATTTTGAAAGACATGGTTGCTTGTTGATATGCTTGAGTATTGAAATCTTCATGTCAAAACTAGACTATTGCTTTGAATCATATAAAAGCCCAAATGTCCATGCTACAAAGAAAAGAATATGTGATGAACATGTTAGGCAGCATTCCACATCAAAAATTCTGTTTTTATCATTTACCTACTCGAGGATGAGTAGGAATTAAGCTTGGGGATGCTGATATGTCTCCAACATATTTATAATTTTTGATTGTTCCGTGCTGTTATATTATCATTCTTGGATGTTTTAGAATCATTTTATAGCAAATTTATATCATTTTTTGGGACTAACCTATTGACATAGTGCCCAGTGCCAAATGCTGTTTTTTGCTTGTTTTTTACTTCGCAGAAAATCAATACCAAACAGAGTCCAAACGCAGCTAAAATTTTTGGTGATTTTTTCTGGACCAGAAGACACCTGTTGGGCCAAAGAAGTACCATAGGGGGGCTCAGAGGGGAGCACAACCCACCTGGGCGCGCCTGGGGGGCCAGGCGCTGTTGGATTTCAGGTTCCACAGACCCTAGAGAGGTTTGAACTTTGGGGTGCGCATGAATAACACTCTCTCCCCAGCGCGCTCGCTCTACAATCCCATGGCCTAGCTCGACGAACTCAAGGAACAAGAGACACAGGAGTTTATATTGGTTCGGGCCACCGTGTGGTGTAATACCCTACTCAAGTGTGTGGTGGTGGATTGCCTCTCGAGGGCTGAGGATGAACTAGTACAGTGGATGAACAGCCTCCGGAGGAGAGGTGTTCTTGGGCTCGATGAACTGGTGAGGGTGAGGATGGAATGGATCCGTCCAGGCGAGCTCCAGATGACCTCAGGTTAGTTTTCGATTATCCGCCCTACGGTGTTGGCTAGTCCTATTTATAGAGGCCCTGGTCCTCTTCCCAAATGTAGGCGGGAAGGGATCCCACAACGGCCAATTTTGAAGGGAGACAACTAGTACGAGCTATCCTGACAAAAGTAGTCTTCACCTGCAAAAGGCTCTGGTGGTGACGCTGCTCCGGGCTCCACGATGACCTTCGTCCTACCGTCCTGCGGTCCTTGGTCTTGTTGCACTGATATGGAAACCTTTACCTGATTCCTCAGGACTCCACGCCTGCGCTTGCCCCCTTGGCACCAAAGGGGAAACTGGTACACTGCATCCGCTGGCGCCCGCCTGGCCTTGGTCGTCATGGCTCACGTCACGTGAACCTCGCGAGGTGCACCTTGCATAGATATCTCTGCTCCTCGGGAGCCAGCCTAGTGAGGCTACCCCCAGGGAGGTCTTGTTGTCGCCCGCCTCACGAAACTTGGCCCCTCGCAAGGGTCTTGAGCTATTGTTTTCAATGCCGGGCCGTACTAGGCCGTTGATGGAGCCACGTCATGGGCCGTAGGCAGGCATGTCTGGGTACCCATGTTCCCAGGACGCCGATAGTAGCCCCCGGGCCCAAGGCATGCTCAAACTTGGCTTCGAGGCGAAGCCAAGGGTCAAGTGCTGAGTGCCATGGGCCCCAACCGCATGCAGACTTGGTCGACGCGTGGTGACTGATTGGACGTGGGCGTCTCTGCTTCCCCACGCTGCCTCGGCAACCGCCTGTGTCTGACAAAAGGTCGGCGCATGCCGCAGAGCTTTCATTGCCTTCCTGCGCCTTGATCTAGATCCCCTTCCTCTTCTCACCTAAAAAGACTCCAGATCGTCCTGAACTCCTCTTCGAGTTTGCGGCCGATGGCGTCCAACAAGGTGAAGGCCCCGTGCTCACCCTCCTGGTACGAGCCTGCCTTGAGTGCGCCCATAGTCTCGGAGAAGAAACTCGCCGCCACGCTCCTGATGACGGCGGACGGTAGCAATGAGGGGGGAAAGACTGCGCTCCGGGCTGGCCCCATCGAGCTAGAGGCCTCAGGCAGTTCCTTATATCCCTTCTTCATGAACAACGTCTTTGCGGGGCTGGTCCCTCCTTTCTCTGATTTCTTCTACGCCATCCTCAGCCACTACAAACTTCATGCCCTCCATCTTCATCCCAACTCCGTCCTTCTTCTATCGATATTTGCCTTCTATTGCGAGGCATTCGTGGGGGTGATGCCGTCCGTGGCGCTGCTTCACCACTTCTTCTATCTCGGGATCAAGGAGGGCCAGTGCTCGGGGTGCGCCAACTTTGTCACGGCCAATGGGACCAATGCAATCTCAAGAGCCGGGAAGGTGGAAGGCTTCAGGAACAAGTGGGTCCTCATGGATGCGAAGACCTCCTACCCCCGGCTAGCGCTGCCGACAGGAATGCCAGCGTCTCACGAGGGATGGCTTAGCGGAAAGCTCGCCGACCCCCGGGTGAAGCACGTGCTGGAGAAGATGGTTGTCGACCTGAAACCTGACGACCCGAAGGCGGAGAAGCTGACGGGGGCCATGATTGTCAAGGAGTTCGTGTCGCAGCGCTTAGCTCCGCTCTAGGCGCGCTTGCGCCCCTTATGGAAGCTCGGGGACGAAGGAGGCGACCTCCGCCTGAGCCCGGATGCCTTGTCAGATGAGGGGCTGGATGCGGCCCTTCACCTTCTGGTCGGGGAGGATCAGGGGTACCCGCCTGACACCCATCTTCCGCTGTACCATCGCCCAGATGGGGCAGAAGTCGCCGCCGCCATGCCTGTCTTCAACAAGCGCGGGCTCGTGCTGCCGGTGCCCGCCGAGGCCCTGGTGGTGTTGTCCTCTGGTAATTCCGGCGAGGAAGAGGGGTCGGACTCGGAGGCGACACGAGAGGGGTCGGAGAGACTTCTCCTCCGTGCATGGCCGATCTCCTCCGCACCTTCCGTGACGATGACGCTGGTGAGCACTCAGTAAAGGAGTCACTGCACCCTGTCGGGGTCACCACGAGGTCGAGGAGCACCCCCCCCCCCTCCCCGAAGAAGCCGTAGACCGGGGTCCCGAATAGGGGCAGGTCGGCGCTGATCCCCCAAGATGGTGCCCCCGCCTCGTCGCCCGCTGGCACCGCTGCGGGTCCGGCCGCCACGCCCTCGTCTGCCCCTGGGGCTCGCGCGCCAGTGCTCCAATCCGCGAGGCCTTCGGGCTTGATGCTTCAGAAAAGGCCGAGGGAGTATGACGTCGTAGACCGGTACGTGCTTTGGCCTGATTTTGTTCCTGTTTTTGCCGCTGCTTCTCGATGCCTCTCCTTGGTACTGTCAGGCCGACGCCAGAGGCAAAGAAGAAGAAGGAGGCGGCTGCAAACCCTGAGATCCAGCAGCCTGCTGCGGCTACGCCGCCTTCAGCGCGGAAGGATGGCGATGACTCTCGTGCCTTGGCGGCCGGGTCGTCTTCACGAGATTCGGAGGCCCGGCCTCAGGAGAAGGCGAGCTCCATTGTCAAGCCGGGTCTGGAGGCTCTCGCTACCCACTCGCCTGTTGAGGCTCTGGAGGTTCAGGAGCCCCCAATTTCTTCTGCTTCCGCCATCTCGTAGGTCTTGGCACCGATGTTGTCTCCTCCTCCTCCCATCGTGCCGCTCGGCCGTGATCCTTCTGCTTCGCCTGACGCTCTTGGGGAGGCTCTTTCTGTGCTGACCCAGTTTCAGGATGACCTTCAAGGCACCGACCATCGCCTGGCGTCAGGGCGCCTGGAGTTGATCTCGGGGTGGCTGCGATCCGACGTGTCTATCCAGGCGGCGTGGAGCCAGGCCATAGCAGCTTCCAAGGAGGGAGAGCAGGCCACTGGCATGGCCGCTACTGCTCGTGACGCGATGCTGAAGGATGCTGAGGTCCCTAAGGAGCGCTGCCGGTTGCGGAGGTTGAGCTGGAGACCATACGCAACGAGAGCACCATCGAGGCTCGTGAGTGCAAGGCGTGGGAGGAGAAGACGACGGCCTAAGAAGACGTGGTCGCCGGCTGTGATACTGAGTTGGAGCAGTCGGCGCAGGCGCAAGGCTGCGGAGCGCAGCCGCCTGGAGGAGCTGGAGAAGAAGGTGGAAACGGAGAAGGCCCAGCTGGAAGCCCAGGCGAAGGTTCTCGTCGAGATCGCGTGGCCTTCAAACTCTCAAGCTGAGGTCTCGCGAGGCACTGAGGGATCTCTACGGGAAGGGCTTGCATAAGCCGCTGGTGGCTGATGAGGAAGGCCCCGCCAAGCTACTCCCTCAGTTTGTCACGGCGCTCGAGGACGTCGTTAACGGGATCGGCCGCATGGTGGAGGGGGAAGCCCGCGCGCTCTCCTCTTCGGCTCTGACACGCGTCTTCAGCCACCTTCATATTTCGACCCTGACGTTGACCTCGGCGCTCTGCTCGAGCTTGTTGATGACGAACGCTACGAGGTTGTTGCCGAAGCCGTGAAGGACTAGGTGGATGCCCTGCTGGAGAAGTTCCTCGCCGTCGACCCTGCGCCTCTGGCTGCTGGTGACACCGACGTCGAGGGGGCACTCCTTGCGGGCGACGGCAGCACCCAAGGCTGAAGAGAAAGCTTGCTGGCGGCACCTCCCTCCGCTTTTATTTCCTACAACATGCATCATGCCTAGTGGAGGTGTTAAAACTTATGTTGGGTATTTGAAGAATAGTATGTTTTGTAATAATTGCTAGGATCCCGCGATTTCCTTCCCGTTTGCTTTAGTGTTCTATGTTGGCAGAGCCAGGCCCTGCGCATACCTCAACCGCCGCTGACTCGTCCGGATCGCTAGGACAAGGACAGGGGGTAAGGGGCTACGTGACCAGTTAGGCTCCTGAGTCGCAATGCTCAGGAGTCCTACTTGACGTGCAAACAACCGTTGGGAAGGAAATGCGAAACTAGGCCTTAGCGTTCTGCGTTGGCAGGGCCCGGCCCCACGCATACCTCAGCTGCCGCTGACTCGTCCGGATCGACAGGACGAGGCCAGGGGGTGAGGGGCTACGTGACCAGTTAGGCTCCTGAGTTGCGATGCTCAGGAGTCCCCCTTGACGTACGAACAGACCTCCATACCTGTCCTCGCCGAGGTCCCGCTCGGGAGGGTTGCGCGAAGACCAGGTCCGAGGGACCTGGCGAGGCGGCGTATGCTAGGCGTGACCTTAGCGTAGCCCCCGTGTCCAACCCCCTCGCGCTACTCTCCCGAGGGGAAAGCAGCGCAGTGAGGCTAGGCACCGAGCCTGGTGGCTCCCTGAGGTTATTGCAGCCATGAGGCCACCCTCAGTTGTTTATCACTAGCGTGGAGCATGGCGCTACCATTCTTGCACGGGCATAGCCGCTCCTCGGCCGTGTCGACTTCTAGCACGGAGCATGGTGCTTCCACTGATATGTGGGAGGGGCTCCCTTTGAGAAGAGACCCCGGGGTGTGTACAACCCCGCCCTGACACGTGGCTTGCACGGCAGGGCTAGACGAGGTGTGTCTAGGCACTCGTGAGCCAGTGCGGGACTCACAAGGCCCTACCTCAAGGCGGGTTGCGCCTGGTCTTGATTGAGAACACTTGAAATAATCCTGTGAGATGGTTAGGCAACCTGCGCCGAGTGAATCCCTTCAGGTTACCACATGAGAAGGCTAGACACCAACGACCACAGGAGGTGACGTGAACGGGACCGGCCCGCCAGACAGAGCTCACTTGTTGGGTTTATCGACGCTGCAGGGACGGACCCGAGCACCAACGCCATGCCTAGTCTTCTCATGCGGACATCCTAAAGAAAGACAGCCAGCACGCGGCTCCCGTAGCGACGAGGCACCGTGTCATGCGCCCTCACTTATCAGTTCGCGATTAACTCATGCGAGGTCGAGACACCAAGGACCATGGGAGGTGACGTACACGGGAGCTAGCCTACGAGCCAGAGCTCAGCCGCTTGGATTTAGCGACGCTGCAGGGACGGACCCGAGCACAGACGCCGTGCCAGCCCTTAATCATGAGGCGGTCGCGGGCGGGTTTGCGAGGGCGTATGACATTCATGGTAACGAAGTACCGGCAGGCAGATGATAACCGTAAAGTGACTGATGGAAAGGGCAACGCTAGTTCAGGTAGACGCAAGAACGATACATGCCATAGGGATGGACCCACGTGGCCTGGGGATGATGCAGCCCGAGGGGCGCCCCCAACAAGGTAAATTAAAGATGCAGAAAGATACATGTCGCAGGGACAGACCCGTGCGACTTGGGGATAATGCAGCCCGAGGGGCGCCCCCAATTGAACAAACTAGAAAATGTCACCTGGCACCGTTGCCGGAGAGATGTTGAGGTAGCTGAAGATGCATGTTGAAGAGGTTGCTCCTTAGGCGTCGTCCGACAGCTGGTTTCCGAGGGACCCCGGAGGTTCTGGCTCTTCTACCCTCAGGACCGCCTGGTGCTTGGCCTCACGAGCTGCCAGGGCGCCCTGCATGAGCCAATGGAAGGTGACAGCCGCGTTCGGCAAGCCAAAAGGCATGCAAACGTAGCTGTGAGGGGGGCCCTCACACCGACCAGCATGAGACGCAACCCTGTTGAGCCCGGGGTAGTCGATGCAGACTCGCAGCTCACTGTCCTCGCTAGGACATGGAGCAGCGCCAGGTTGTAGGTGGCGGTTTTCGCGCATGGCTCTTACTTCTTCAAGCTCCTCGGTGGCCTTGGTGATGAACTCCTGAGCACCAGGAACCTCATGCCGTGTTCCCTCGTGTGGGAAATGTGCGGTGAAGCACGCCTACACATGGTGCCCGAGCGCCTCCCTCATGATGTTGGCTAGGTTTGAGGCCCTCCAGGGGAGAGCCCCCGAGCCCAGCCCAAGGAGGGCGCCGGGCGCACCTTCCTATGCGAGGGAGGGAGGCACCCCCTCTGTGGGCACAGGTCCTGAGACGGTGCGGCTGGAGACGCCGCTCTCCTGAGGCTCTTGGCGGAGCAGCTACTTCTTCTTCTTGGGGATAGCCTCAGGAGGGTATATGGCGCCTTCGTTGTCTAGTCCTCGAGTGTTGCGGCCTGGTAGGAGCGCTCAAGGGAGCACACCGCATCTTTCTCCTCGCATGCGATAGTGATGATGTTGCGGTTCCCTGGCATCTTGAGGACGTTGTAGCCGTGGTGAGTCACTGCCATGAACTTGGCCAAAGCTGGATACCCTAGGATGGTGTTGTATGGAAGGCAAATGTGGGTGACGTCGATGTCGATGAGCCCGGTGCGGTAGTTGTTGCGCGGCCGAAGGTGACTGGGAGACGGATCTGCCCTATTGGGGTTGTGGAGCCGTCGGTCACTCCTGAGAAAGGCTTGGTGGGCTGCAGTTGGTCATATGGCACCTGGAGATGATCGAAGGTGTCGACAGAGAGAACATTGAGCCCTGCACTGCCATCGATGAGAGTCTTGGTGACTTGGTCGTTGCTGATGATGGGTGAGCAGAGCATCGGGAGGGCACAGACAGTTGTTGCGCACTTGAGCTGGTCCGCCGAGTTGAAGGTGTTGGTGCACTTGGACCACCTGAGCGGCCGCGTGGCCTCGAGCCTGGGGAGAGCCGCATTTACTTCTAGGGCGAACTTCTTGAAGATGCGCTGGGAGGCTGGGGCCTACAACCCCCCAAGATGCAGGCGATGGCGCGAGGCCCTGAGCTCCTGGCAGTCGCTGGTGTTGTGGCTGTGTACATTGTGGAAGTCGCAGAACGGGCGGCTGCCCTTGGATAATTCTGGGTGGTCGCGGCCGCGCTTCATCTCCGGTTCTGCCGCGAGCACAGCCGCCCCCTTGCGCTTCACGTCCTTGGCCTTGGCCTTCTTGTCTTCTGGGTCAGTAGCTGGGAGCTCGACAAGGGAAAGGCGCCCTTCCTTAGCTCTCGCGCACTTGGTCGCTATGTTGAATAGCTCCAAGGCTGTGCACAGGTCCTCGTGGATGGCGAGCTCCTCCTTCATCTTGACATCACGGACGCCATCGGAGAATGCTGAGATGATGGCCTCTTCCGTCACCTTGGGAATCTTGAGGCGGACGCTATTGAAGCGCTAGATGTACTTCTGCAGGGTTTCCCTGGTTGCTACTTGATGCGCTGCAGGTCACCCATGGCTGGCGGGCGGTCATGAGTGCCCTGGAAGTTGGCGACGAAATGCTCACCCATCTCGCCCCAAGAGGAGATCCATTGATGAAGTCATGTACCTAGGGTAGGGTCATAGACCTGATCTAAGTACCCTGCCCAAGGACACCCTCAGAAGGAACTGCCTTCCAGTCGACCAAGAGGGACTTCACTCGACGAACTCGAATGACTCGACCATAAAGACTCACTCGACCACCAGGAGATCAAGAGCCACTCTGCATCCAAACGGTCTGTAATTAAGTAGTCTTTATGGCATTTAGGACACTTTATGTAAGGCGTTACCAGTAACGCCTAGACTTAATGTACTTTAAACCCTGCATTACTGAGGGCCGGAGGGGTCTGGCGGACACTATATAAGCCACCCCCCTCCTCAGTGTAAGGGGTTGGCACTCTTGTAATCCAGACATACGTAATCCAGTCGACCGCCTCCGGGCTCCGAGAGTAGGGCTATTACTTCCTCCGAGAAGGGCCTGAACTCGTACATCCAGTGTCTCCACAACTGCTCCATAGCTAGGATCTTGCCTCTCCATACCTACCCCCCATTCTACTGTCAGACTTAGAACCACGACAGTTGGCGCCCACCATGGGGCCGGTGTCTTAGCGATTTTTGGAGAAGTTGCAATTGTTCCGATTGTTTTCATCATGGTTTCTGGTGGAGTTTTGGTTGAGGGCCGTGAGATCCGTCTCGGCGCGCTCACCTTCATCGCCAACGACTCCGCTTGGCTCCAGGAGGCTCCACTCGACATCGACGCGCTCCCCGCCCGCGGTGCGACGCATTTTCGCGCATGTGTCCGCGGCGTTCTGCTGCGGCAACCGTCGACTCCATATCGATCGACTCCCCTGTCGTCCTCCCTCCCTGTCTCCCGTCAGCGCAAGCGCTCTGGTCGGTCGAGGCTCCAGCGGTGGGTGAGGCACGCTGTGGCTCGCCAGACGGCCACCACCCAAGTCGCGGCAATTGAGCCCGACGAATCCCTCTACGGCCTGTTCGATCTGTCGACTGGCTCCGTAGAGATTGCATCCGAGTGCGATAGCAGTGATCCAGCGGCGGAGGTCTTGATGGTCAATGGACCTCGCAGCCCTCCCGGCTTCCCCCGTGACGACGGAGCGTACGGTGGAGGTGACCCCGCTCAAGTCCATGAGGAATATCAACCCGAGCCACTTAATTCCCTGCAAAGGGAAGAACTTCGCCGCAGGAACATGGATGCCCTGCATACTCCTATCGCAGGAGAAACCCCCAAGGCTCGCGCCTTGGAGGAGGCACATTTGGCCAACTTGGCTGAACACGCTCGTCTGGAGAACCTCCAGCGAGCACTCGACGAGCGCGCGCGGCAACGAGTACCCGACTCCAGTCGACGTCAACTCTTCCCGCCGACTCAGGTATATCGAACCCCGATTCAGAATTTAGCAGCTGCAACCCGTATAGCAGAGTCAATTCAGCCCTCTCAGTCGGAGGCTGGCAGAGGCTTGATGCAGATCAGAGATTTGCTCCGGGCAGCAGGAGATCAGAATTCAGTCGTGTCGCAGTCACGCAACAGGATTCATAGTCGATCCGTCGCTGCGAATACGGTTCAGTCGGCTCATAGCCCTAGATCGCCTCCGCGGCGTGAAGGACGCGAGAATCAACAGGACCAATATGGTGACCGATACGATCGTGAGGATAGGCGTCGAGTGCCCACTCCTCCTTCGAGAGGCGGGTCTTACGCTCCTCGGCAGCAAGATGACAGGCGTCAACTCAGTGTGGGACGAAGAGCTCCGATCGACCCCCAAGAACCAGGCTTCGACGCGCGATCCATCATCGTGCAAGGCTTGGTCGATCGGAACAGGGCTCATCGAGGTGGCCACGACAGAGATGCGCCCACTAGCAGCCGAGTGCATGTTTCAGGACCGGAATGTTTCAGCAGGGCTATCAGAGCCGCGGTGATTCCCCCCAACTTCAGGTTGGCGACTGGAGTAAGCAAGTTCACCGGTGAGTCTAAGCCTGAAACCTGGCTTGAGGACTACCGAGTGGCGGTACAGATCGGCGGCGGGAATGATGAGGTGGCCATGAAGCATTTGCCACTCATGTTGGAAGGTTCGGTCAGGGCGTGGTTGAATCAGTTAACCCCAAGTAGCATTTACACTTGGGAAGATCTTTCCCGAGTGTTCATCAGGACATTTGAGGGAACCTGCAAGCGGCCAGCTGGGCTGACAGAGCTACAAGTCTGCATGCAGAAGTCGAATGAAACCTTAAGAGAGTACATTCAGAGGTGGATTACTTTGCATCATACCGTGGAGAACGTGTCTGATCATCAGGCAGTCTGTGCTTTCAAGGATGGTGTCAAGAACAGAGAGTTAAGTTTGAAGTTTGGGCGGACCGGAGATATGACCCTGAGTCGAATGATAGAAATTGCCACCAAGTACGCCAATGGTGAAGAGGAGGACCGACTCCGAAGCGGCAAGTACAAGCTGAGTCAGTCGGAGAAAGGAAACTCCAGTCGGAAATAGAAGCGGAAGGCCGAACCAAGCTTTGGCCGTGACTCAGGGCAAGTTCAAGGGAAAACCCAAAGGATCCTGGAACCCCAAGAAGGTGAAGGATAAAGAAGGAAATGACGTGATGGATCTGCCGTGTCACATCCACACGAAGAAAGACAAAGAGGGTAATTTCATTTACCCGAAGCATACCACTCGCCAGTGCCGGCTCCTGATCCAGCAGTTCCAAGGTAAACAGCCCAAGGACAAGGAAAAGGAGTCGGACAAAGCCGAAGACAAGGAGGACAGTGAGACAGGATATCCTCATGTTAACTCCACTTTGATGATTTTTGCTGATGTGGAAAGCAAGAGCTGACTGAAGGTTATCAACCGTGAGGTGAACATGGTCGCCCCGGCGACACCAAGTTATCTGAGATGGTCCCAAACCCCCATTACATTCGACCAGTCAGATCACCCGACTCATATAGCCACCCCTGGGAGGCAAGCTTTGGTGGTCGACCCGATCGTCGAAGGCACTCAACTGATGAAGGTGCTAATGGATGGTGGTAGCAGACTGAACTTATTGTATGTGGACACGCTGAAAGGAATGGGCATTCCGATGTCCCGACTGAGCAAAAGCAACATGAGTTTTCATGGACTTATACCTGGAAAGAAAGCTGAGTCACTCGGCCAAATAGCTCTGGACGTGGTGTTCGGTGACTCGAAGCATTTCCGCAAAGAAAGGCTGACGATTGAAGTCATGGACTTTCAGAGCGCTTACCACGCTATTTTGGGAGACCAGCTTACGCACGGTTCATGGCTCGACCATGTTACGTGTACCTCAAATTGAAGATGCCCGGCCCCAAAGGCGTGATCACTGTCACTGGTGATCGGAAAAAGGCAGAAGAGTGTTTCCAGAAAGGCTCAAAGATTGCCGACTCTCAGGTGTCAGCGGTCGAGCTAGAAGGATATAAGCAAAATGCTAATCAGAGCGATTTGTTGCGAGCTAAGAAGCCTGCCACAGAGTCAGCTTTTCAGTCGTCCGGTGAGACGAAGCCCGTTCACATTCACCCGACCGACCCTGATGCAGCTCCGACCCATATCTCCACAACGCTCGGCCCTAAATAGGAAGAATCGCTCATCCAGTTCCTCCGTGAGAACTAGGACATCTTTGCATGGAAGCCTGCTGACATGCTACGTGTTCCCAGGGGACTGGCTGAGCATCGCCTTAGAGTCGACTCGGCAGCAAAACCAGTCAAAGAACATCTTCGGCGGTCCGCCGTCCAGAAGAGGAAGGCCATTGGCGAAGAGGTGGCTCGACTATTGGCGGCAGGATTTATCCGAGAGATATACCACTCCGAGTGGCTCGCCAATGTTGTCATGGTTCCCAAGAAGGACAACTCACTCCGCATGTGCATTGATTTCAAGCACATCAATCGGGCCTGCCCGAAAGATCATTTTCCTCTCCCTCGCATCGATCAAATTGTCGACTCGACCGCGGGGTGTGAGAGATTGTCTTTTCTAGACGCCTATTCCGGATACCATCAGATCCGTCTGTATGGACCGGATGAGATCAAAACAGCTTTCATCACCCCATTCGGGTGCTTCTGCTATATCACTATGCCATTCGCCCTCAAGAATGCCGGAGCCACGTTCAAGAGGATGATTCAGAAGTGTTTGCTCACTCAAATCAGTCGGAACATGGAAGCGTACATGGATGATATTGTGGTCAAGTCACGAAAGGGTTCCGACCTATTGACTGACTTAGCTGAAACATTTGCCAATCTCAGGAGGTATGATATCAAGCTCAATTCGTCAAAGTGCACATTTGGAGTTCCAGGTGGAAAGTTACTCAGTTTTCTCATTTCCGAACGAGGAATCGACGCTAACCCAGAAAAAGTTGGCACTATACTCCGAATGAAACGCCCTGTGCGAGTGCACGACGTCCAGAAACTTACTGGATGCTTGGCCGCGTTAAGTCGATTCATCTCTCACCTTGGTGAAAAGGCATTTCCTCTTTACCGACTGATGAAGAAGGCAGACAAGTTCGAGTGGACTCTAGAAGCTGATGCAGCGTTTGCCGAGCTAAAAGCTCTGCTGTCCACCCAGCCGGTGCTTGCTGCTCCAATCAGCAAAGAGCCTTTGTTGCTTTATATCGCAGCCACAGGACAAGTCGTCAGTACAGTACTTACGGTCGAGCGGGAAGAAGAAGGGAAAGCCTTCAAAGTTCAACGCCCAGTATATTATCTCTCTGAAGTTTTGACACCATCAAAGCAAAGATATCCTCATTATCAGAAGCTTGTGTATGGAATCTACATGACCACAAAGAAGGTTGCTCATTATTTCTCTGATCATTCCATTACAGTCGTCAGCGACGCTCCACTTTTAGAGATTCTGCACAACAGAGATGCAACTGGTCGAGTGGCGAAATGGGCGATTGAACTCCTTCCCCTTGATATCAAGTTTGAGGCAAAGAAAGCCATTAAGTCCCAAGCAATAGCAGATTTCCTTGCCGAGTGGATCGAACAGCAGCAGCCGACTCAAGTTCACTCGGAGCATTGGACCATGTTTTTTGATGGCTCTAAAATGTTAAATGGTTCCGGTGCTGGGGTAGTCTTGGTTTCCCCCAGAGGAGATAAGCTCAGATATGTGCTCCAGATTCACTTTGATTCCTCCAACAATGAGGCAAAATACGAGGCCCTTTTGTATGGGTTGCGATGGCCATCTCACTCGGCGTCCGTCGCCTTATGGTTTATGGCGATTCAGATTTGGTGGTCAACCAAGTGATGAAGGAGTGGGACGTTAGAAGCCCAGCCATGACTGGATACTGCAATGCAGTGAGGAAGTTGGAAAAGAAGTTTGAGGGGTTAGAGCTCCATCATATCCCCCGACTGAAAAATCAAGCGGCTGATGATTTCACAAAGATAGGTTCCAAGAGAGAAGCCATTCCCAGTGGTGTGTTCTTGGAGCATATCCATACTCCATCAGTCAAAGAAGATCCTTTTACTGAAGAAGCTCCGCAGCCCAAGAGTGCCACAGATCCGACTGAGGTCGAAGTTCCAGCAGTGGTTGACTTCATCATGGAGGCTTTAGTGATCACTCCCGATTGGATAGTTCCATATATCGCGTATATCCTAAGGAAATAGCTCACAGAGGACGAAGAAGAGGCTCGACAGATCGTTCGCCGATCCAAAGCCTTTACTGTGATCAAGGGGCAGCTGTACAGAGAGAGCGCGACTGGAGTTGGTCAGAAATGCGTAACGCCAGAGGAAGGTCGAATAATCCTTAATGATATCCACTCGGGGACCTGTGGCCATCATGCGTCCTCTCGGACCATCGAGGCCAAAGCATACCGAGCCGGATTTTACTGGCCAAGGGCGAATGAGATGGCAAAGCAGATAGTGGACAAGTGCGAGGGATGTCAGTTTTACTCCAACATGTCACACAAGCCTGCGTCGGCTCTGAAGACCATACCACTCGTCTGGCCCTTCGCAATATGGGGATTGGATATGGTAGGCCCCTTGAGGACAGGTTGAAGCGGTTTCACGCATGTACTGGTGGCAGTCGACAAGTTCACCAAATGGATTGAGGCTAAACCCATCAAGAACCTTGACGTCGATACTGCTGTCAGCTTCATCAGGGAACTGATATTCAGATATGGAGTCCCGCACAGCATCATCACTGACAATGGGTCGAACTTCGATTCAGAGGAATTCAGAGCATTTTGCACATCTCAAGGCACTCGAGTCGACTACGCTTCAGTCGCCCATCCTCAGTCGAATGGACAAGCGGAGCGAGACAATGGCTTGATCCTCAAGGGATTGAAACCCCGACTGATGCGTGATCTCAAGCATGCGGCTGGAGCATGGCTCGACGAGCTTCCTTCAGTGCTTTGGGGTCTACGGACCACGCCTAATCGGTCAACTGGAAGAACTCCATTCTTCTTGGTCTATGGAGCTGAAGCGGTCTTGCCGAGTGATCTGCTCCACAATGCTCCTCGAGTTGAGCTCTACAACGAAGCTGAAGCGGAACAAGCACGGCAGGACGCAGTCGACCTTTTAGAGGAAGAAAGAGAGATGGCTTTGATCCGATCGACCATCTACCAACAGGACTTGTGTCGCTTCCACGCTAGAAACGTGAAGAGTCGAGCCTTCCAGGAAGGGGATTTGGTTCTCCGAGTGGATCAGCAGAAACAACACAAGCTTGCTCCTTCTTGGGAAGGACCCTTCATCGTCACCAAGGTTCTCCACAACGGAGCGTACCGTCTCTACAACGTCAAGCACAATATCGACGAGCCCCGAGCTTGGAACGCGGAGCTACTCCGCCCATTTTACACTTAAGTTTTCACTCGGATGAGTTGTAATAAAAGTACTTCTGTACTTCATATTTCGAAAGATAGTAGTGTCATAATTTCCCCGATGATTTTTTGTCACTTTTCTTTATTCAGTAAAATTCCCCCAGTGGGTGGCTTAGCTGCGAATCCGTTTCTCCTAAGTTTGTAAAAAAAAATCCTTACCGAGTGGTGAGCCGGTCTCCCACTCGGGGGCTTAGCTGCGAATCTGTTTCGCCTAAGTTCCAATGAAATCCTACCGAGTGGAGAGCCAGCCTCCCACTCGGGGGCTTAGCTGCAGTCCAAATACTCGCCTAAGTTCCAATAAAATCCTACCGAGTGGAGAGCCAGCCTCCCACTCGGGGGCTTAGCTACAGTCCAAGTACTCGCCTAAGTTCCAATAAAATCCTACCGAGTGGAGAGCCAGCCTCCCACTCGGGGGCTTAGCTGCAGTCCAAGTACTCGCCTAAGTTTTAATAAAATCCTACCGAGTGGTGAGCCAGTCTCCCACTCGGAGGCTTAGCTGCAGTCCAAGTACTCGCCTAAGTTTTAATAAAATCCTACCGAGTGGTGAGCCAGTCTCCCACTCGGAGGCTTAGCTGCAGTCTAAGTACTCGCCTAAGGACAGATACAACGTGCGCTCGCAAGGAGGACGAGGTGCAGGTCGACTGCTACCCACTCCTCCGAGCTACGCCACAAGTACAATGTGCGCTCGCAAGGTGGACGAGGTGCAGGTCGACTGCTACCCACTCCTCCGAGCTACGCCACAAGTACAATGTGCGCTCGCAAGGTGGATGAGGTGCGGGTCGACTGCTACCCACTCCTCCGAGCTACGCCACAAGTACAACGTGCGCTCGCAAGGAGGATGAGGTGCAGGTCGACTGCTACTCTCTCCTCCAAGCTACGCCACAAGTACAATGTGCCTTCCATAAGAAGAACACCTTAAAATCCTACCGAGTGGAGAGCAGACCTCCCACTCGGGGGCTTAGCTGCAGCCCCGTGCTTGCCTAAGTTTTGAAAATCCTACCGAGTGGAGTGCAGACCTCCCACTCGGGGGCTTAGCTGCAGCCCCGTGCTCACCTAAGTTTTGAAAATCCTACCGAGTGGAGAGCAAACCTCCCACTCGGGGGCTTAGCTGCAGCCCCGTACTCGCCTAAGTTTTGAAAATCCTACCGAGTGGAGAGCAAACCTCCCACTCGGGGGCTTAGCTGCAGCCCCGTGCTCGCCTAAGTTTTGAAAATCCTACCGAGTGGAGAGCAAACCTCCCACTCGGAGGCTTAGCTGCAGCCCAGTGCCTGCCTAAGTGAATTGAGGAACGAGTCGATTGCAATAAGCACCTCGCTTTAACCTGCAAGATACATCTCAAACCAAATGCAAGCATATTCAAACGTCGAATCCAAATTCGGATAAATACCTAACGGAACCGGAAGTGCTCAGGCGCTAAGCCTGTTAAGGTTTGTCGGTTACAAAATCACTCAGCATACCGAGGCAAATTTAAAGTGTCGAGCTCAAGAAGTTTTTTACCCCTCCTGTGGAGGGCTGGAAGGTGCAACAAACTCGTCGAGGTCGATCCCATCTGCAATCCGAGTGGCAGCGGCGATGAAGGTCTCCATGAAGGACCGAAAATCATGCTTCTTGGTGTTAGCAACCCGAAGAGCCGCCAACTTGTCTTCTCGCGCATCCTTGCAATGGACTCGGGCGAGACACAGAGCGACATCTGCACCACACCTGGCAGAAGACTTCTTCCACTCCTGCACTCGACCTGGAACTGTGTTCAGTTGAGTCATCAGAGCCTTGAGGTCATTCTGGAGCGTCTCCCTGGGCTAGAGCGTAGTATCGATGCGGGAAGTGGCGACCTTCAGCCTTGCGAGATAGTCGATGATGGCAGCAACAAGAGATTCTAGCCGGAGCACATTCATGGCGACTTCATCATTCATCAGAGAGTTGACGGGGTCCAGGTTAGGCTCCAGTCGACCAGTCTCCTCTTCAAAGTTTTGGCAAAATTCTGCAAGCACAACCACCGAGTCAAAGCAACGGTCGAATGGAAAGATCACTGTAAAAATAATTGTTTGGTGCAAAGGATTACCTTCGAGCATGAGGAACAACTTCTTGGCAAGTCCGCCCAGATAAGCCTCCAGATCATTCCTCTTCCCTGTCAACTCACTGGCCTTGTCATTCAGAGCAACTTTATCGCTTTTAAGTTGACTGACCTCCTTGTTGGAAATGGCAAGAGCAGCTTTCAGATTGGTGTTTTCTTCTTCAAGCTTGGTGACCGAAGCCAACTTCTTGTCTGCGAGTCTGGTCTTCTCTAAAGCTGTTTTCTGCATCTCAGCCAACTCTAGGTCTTTCTTCTTCTGGGCCTCCTTCACTTTGCCTGCAAGGTTGCAGCAAGGTCAGAATTTGAATCAAATGAGGGGCAAAGGCAATCGTACGAAGCCTCACCAAACATACCTTTAGCTTCTTCCTTCGCCTTCGCCAAATTCTCCTGGACCAGCTTCAAATCAAGCTCGAGCTGGATGTGTTTGTTCTCCAGCTCGGTGTAACGAGCCGCAAGGTCACAGGATTTCTACGAAGAATCAATCGACAGATGTCAAAAACAATTCACTTTCGAGTGACTAAGGAAAAACCATATGTTTCTAAGACTACAGCCGAATGCAAACATTCGACCATAGTCTCGGGGACTACACCCAGTGGGTGCACTCAGCGTGCCCCACTAGTTCTATCAAGGAAGAGTCGACCAGTCGACCAACAAAAAAACACACAGCACATATTCTTCAGACTGTAGCCGATTGCCAGCAGTCGACCACAGTCTCGGGGACTACACCCAGTGGGTGCACTCAGCGTGCCCCCACCGGTCTGAAAGTCCGTTCGACCTAATCGAATGAAAGAAAAGGTTCAAAACATAAAGACTATGGTCGACTGCCAACAGTCCACCATAGCCTTGGGGACTACACCCAGTGCATGCCCCCACCGGTCTGAAAGTCCATTCGACCTAATCGAATGAAAGAAAAGGTTCAAAACATAAAGACTATGGTCAACTGCCAGCAGTCCACCATAGCCTTGGGGACTACACCCAGTGGGTGCACTCAGCGTGCCTCCACTATTTCGGAATTTCAATAGACACACACAGTGGGTGTAGGACAATCACTAAGAATTTCGGAAAAGAAAAATCTTCAAACATTATATCCTAACAGAACAGGCGATGACCAACTGACCTGGGCGTTACTCTGGAGAGCGGAAATGGCGTCATAGGCTGCCTGGCTAGCCTCTCGGATGGCTTTCACCTGCTCCATCATGACTCCCACCTAGCATATCGCTTCTTTTGCAGCACTGGCTTGGTCCTCTGGGACGTAGTGGGTCGAGAAGAGTGAAGGCTGTGCAGCACTCGACGATGCGGGGTGAGCACTCGTCAACGGCACCGCGAAAGATACGGTGGGCCGAGTGGTGTTCTCTCCCTCCGCGACCAGTGTCTCGGGTGCTGGCACGTCCTGAGTCACCCTGCCGGCAGACGCTTTCCTGCTCCTCCTTTGCTTTAGTGGTTCCTCATCGTCTTCGTTGTCAGGAAGGGTGATAACGACATTGGATGGAGCTACAAAAAAGAATCAGAATTAGAGACCAAGAGCCAATCGACTAAAAGACGAAATTATGAGAGTCATACCAGGTTTTGAGGTAGCAGCATCTTCCATCTCATGATCGTCAGCCCTGGCCGAGGTATCATAAGTAGCAGCACTCCAACCCCAAAAATCAATCGGTTAACTCATGAGTCGACCAAAAATAAACTCATGTAGAGCAAGAAGACTCGAATAGCATTTTTACCCTGATATGGTGGGAATCGACACCTTCATCTTCGGCAAGACCTTCGACGGTTTCGATGGCGCCATTCGAGATTACTTTGGAGCCTTCTCAGTCGGCGCCGGAGAAGTGGTCCGAGGGCGCTTGGTCGACTGCGCGACAGTCGCGACCCCTTTGCCACGTTCAGTCGCAGGGTCATGGATGAGCTTCGATCGCCTTTCCGTGCGAGGCGGTGCAACTTCCTCCTCCTCCTCCTCTGCTTCCTCCCCATCAGAGTCGTCATCATCATCATCAGCAGCAGCGTCCGAGTCCCACTCCTCCTGGCTTTCGCCCCCACTTCCTTCCTCCTCTTCAGTCGGCGTCTGTGCTCCATAGGGCATCGAGTATAGTTCGGTGAAGGCCTGACAGACAGCAAAATAAAGATCAATCGACCGATTTGCAGCGAAAGCAGAATAAGTATGGCAAGATTACAATTGAAGATCAAGTGGGCATACCTTGTCTGGAGTGCTTGAATGGTCGAGTGGCAGAATCCTCCTGGCTCCTTGAGGGTTGTCTTTGTTCCCTGTGACCGTGGCCATCAACCTCTCCAGTGTGGCATCGTCGACTGCTTCTGGATGGACCCGAGTTTCATCCTCGGTTCCACAGTACAGCCACATACAATGGCCTCGGTACTGAAGAGGCTGGATGCGCCACCTAAGGAAGACCTCCAGAAGGTCCATACCCGTCACTCCTTCCCGAACTAACTGGACTACACACTCCATCAACATCTTCACTTGGCTTTCTCCTCAGGGAGCACCTTCAGAGAAGAGGGCTTGTGCGCTCGGTCCATAGAGAACGGAGGGAGACCACTCGACTGCCCCGGCGTCGAATCGTTTTGGCAGTAGAACCAAGTCGACTGCCATCCTCTGACCGACTCAGGGAGGGTCATGGCCGGAAAGGTGCTCTTGTTCCTCATCTGAATCCCCAGACCTCCACACATCTGAATAACCTTGGTCTTATCGTCATCTGGACTCGCCTTTTTCACTGTCTGAGAACGACAAGTGAATATGTGCTTGAACAGACCCCAGTGCGGTCGGCAGCCCAGGAAGTTCTCGCACATGGACACGAAGGCAGCAAGGTAGGCGATGGAATTCGGATTGAAGTGGTCGAGTTGCGCCCCAAAGAAATTCAAGAAACCACGAAAGAAAACACTCGGAGGCTGAGAGAACCCACGGTCGACGTGGGTAGCCAGAAGGACACACTCACCCTCTTTCGGCTGTGGTTGCCACTCGTTCCCCGGGAGCCTCGCTGCTCCGTGGGGGATCAAACCCTTGTTGGCCATCTCAGTGAGATCCTTCTCGGTGATGGTCGATCGGATCCAATCCCCTTGGACCCAGCCTTGCGGCAGGCGGGACCTGGAGAAGGATCCTCCCCGACTAGTCGCTCTCCCTTTCGCCTTCCCCGTCGCCGTCGCCTTCTTCGCGCGCTCCAAAGCCGCCGTCTTCTCCTTCACCATTGTTGCCGTCGAAGCGCACGAGGAGTGGTTGGGCAGAGGCGAGAGCAGGCGATGCGGGCGGAGGTGGAGAGGACAGAAGGGGGATTGGAGAAGTACTGTTCAAAAACCCTCGTCGGGCGCATTTTATAGAGCCGCTTCCGAGTGGATGACAAGTGGGCCCAGGCAATCCAATCACATCCTGAAACAGTCGCGCGTACGCGATACGTGGCAAAAAAGACGGCGCGGGAATCGAGGCGTCTATGCCCTATCCCATCCGAGCGCTGCGGTCCGCCCCGCTTCGCGCGCTTCCCAAAATTCGGATCCCACAAAATCCGCTAACACCAGATCAATCTGTCAGACGAGAAATTTCCTACGATCCATCACTTGGAAATTACTAAGTTCAAAAGTTCATTCGACGAGAGAAAAGAATGGATCAAGGCGACTGAAAGAAAAGTTGCTGTTATCAACAAAGAGATTATTGGTCCAAGACGATACATATCCAGAACACAAAAGCAAGTCGGAAATAATATCAACTCCTTCCTCACTCAAACCTCGATCCATTCGGGGGCTAATGATGAAGTCATGTACCTAGGGTAGGGTCATAGACCTGATCTAAGTACCCTACCCAAGGACACCCTCAGAAGGAACTGCCTTCCAGTCGACCAAGAGGGACTTCACTCGACGAACTCGAAGGACTCGACCATAAGGACTCACTCGACCACCAGGAGATCAAGAGCCACTCTGCATCCAAACGGTCTGTAATTAAGTAGTCTTTATGGCATTTAGGACACTTTATGTAAGGCGTTACCAGTAATGCCTAGACTTAATGTACTTTAAACCCTGCATTACTGAGGGCCGGAGGGGTCTGGCGGAAACTATATAAGCCACCCCCTCCTCAGTGTAAGGGGTTGGCACTCTTGTAATCCAGACATACGTAATCCAGTCGACCGCCTCCGGGCTCCGAGACGTAGGGCTATTACTTCCTCCGAGAAGGGCCTGAACTCGTACATCCAGTGTCTCCACAACTGCTCCATAGCTAGGATCTTGCCTCTCCATACCTACCCCCCATTCTACTATCAGACTTAGAACCACGACATCCATCCTACGGGCAGGTTCAGGAGATACGAGTGTGCGCCATCCTTGAGAGCCATAGGAAACCGGTTCACCATAACCTTCTCATCGCCGTTGGCCGCATCGATGCTCAGTTCGTAAAGCTGTAGGAACTCAGCCGGTTCAGGGGTGCCGTCGTAGCGCAGAGGCAGGTCGTGCTTGAACTTCCTGGGCCAAACGATGTTGCGTAGTTCGGGAGCAAGGCTCGGCAGCCCGTTGTGGCCACTGGAGCCTGTCGTGGAGGTGGTGCTTGGTCTAGGAGCTCGCGCGCTGCCATGACGGGCGGAGCGTGGTCTTGGCGTGGTAGCGCTGGAAGCACGCGTGCCCTCTCTCGTGGCCGCTGGATCTCCTGGCAGCTTCCTTCTTCATGCGCGGGCGCCCTACGCGGTGGATTGCACCGCGGGGCCGCACGCCTTGGCGCGAGGGTGACATCTTGACGTGGAGGTGGCGGAGGCGCTCCATGGGCTACGTCACCTGCAGCGGGAGGTGGGTGAGGTAACGAGAGGGATGGTGCAGGTGAGCCCCCAGCGGTGCTGACGAGTTCGGCGATGCGGTCCAACCAATCCTCGTAGAGGTCATCGACGGGGTGGTAGCACAGGAGCTCATGTGCCAGCAGCAGCGCGGCCTGCGCGTCCGTGGGCCCGCGACGAGCGTGGGATGACAAACCGGCCAGAGTCAGCAATGGGGTGGCGGTGCGTCCATCCCGCCGTATAGAGGGGTGCAACAACGAGGCTAGCTGCTCGTGCCCCGCCGGGCCGGTGACGGTGTTCGCGGCAGGTGATGGAGAACGGCAGGGAGGACCACCGACGGGAGCCATCTAGGCGACGCGGGTGGCCCATCGCTCAGCATGAGCTCGACGAGCATCAGCCATGGAAGCAGTGAAGCAGCGATGTGTCGGTCGACGGAATAAAGGATTCGGCGCACCTCTACCTGGCGCGCCAAATGTCGGATTTTGGGTTCTGCAGACCCTAGAGAGGTTCGAACTTTGGGGTGAGCACGAGTAACACTCTATCCCCAGCGCGCTCGCTCTACAATCCCACGGCCTAACTCGACGAACTCAAGGAACAAGAGACACAGGGGTTTATACTGGTTTGGGCCACCGTGTGGTGTAATACCCTACTCAAGTGTGTGGTGGTGGATTGCCTCTCGAGGGCTAAGGATGAACTAGTACAGTGGATGAACAGCCTCCGGAGGAGAGGTGTTCTTGGGCTCGATGAACTGGTGAGGGTGAGGATGGAATGGATCCATCCAGGCGAGCTCCAGATGACCTCAGGTTAGTTTTTGATGATCCACCCTACAGTGGTGGCTAGTCGTATTTATAGAGGCCCTAGTCCTTTTCCCAAATGTAGGCGGGAAGGGATCCCACAACAGCCAATTTTGAAGGGAGACAACTAGTACAAGCTATCCTAACAAAAGTAGTCTTCGCCTGCCAAAGGCTCTGGTGGTGACGCTGCTTCAGGCTCCACGATGACCTCCATCATGTCGTCCTTTGGTCCTTGGTCTTGTTGCACTGATATGGAAACCTTTGTCTAATTCCTCGAGACTCCGCGCCTGCGCTTGCCCCCTTGGCACCAAAGGGGAAACTGGTATGCTGCGCCCGCTGGCGCCCGCCTGGCCTTGGTCGTCATGGCTCACGTCACGCGAACCTCGCGAAGTGCACCTTGCATATATATCTCCACTCCTCGGGAGCCAGCCTGGTGAGGCTGCCCCCAGGGAGGTCTTGTTGTCGCCCGCCTCGCGAGGCTTGGCCCCTCACAAGGTTCTTGAGCTGTTGTTGTCAATGTTGGGCCGTACTAGGCCATTAATGGAGCCACGTCATGGGCCGCACGCAGGCAAGTCTAGGTACCCCCGTTCCCAGGACACCGACAGGCGCGCCCTGGTGGGTTGTGCCTGTCTCTTTGCTCTATAAATACCCCAATATTCCAGAAACCCTAGGGGAGTCGACGAGAAACAATTCCTATCGTCGCAAGTTCCAGAAACCATAGATCCAATCTAGACACCATCACGGAGGGGTTCATCATTTTCATTGGTGCCTCTCCGATGATGCGTGAGTAGTTCATTGTAGACCTACGGGTCCATAGTTAGTAGTTAGATGGCTTCATCTCTCTCTTTTGGTTCTCAATACAATGGTCTCTTGGAGATCTATTTGATGTAACTCTTTTAGCGGTGTGTTTGTTAGGATCCAATGAACTTTGAGTTTATGATCAGATCTATGTTTTTATCCATGAAAGTTATTTCAATCTTTTGATCTCTTACATGGATGATTACTTATAGGCTCGTATTTCTTCTTCGAATCTTTTGTTTAGTTAGGCCGACTAGATCAATTTTTCTTGCCATGGGAAGAGGTGCTTTGTGATGGTTTCGATCTTATGGTGCTCAATCCCAATGACAAAAGGGGAAATGACACGTATGTATCGTTGCTATTAAGGATAAAAAGATGGGGTCTATTCCTACATGAATAGATCTTGTCTACATCATGTCGTTTTTCTCATTGCATTACTCCGTATTTCCATGAACTTAATACACTAGATGCATGCTGGATAGCGGTCGCTGTGTGGAGTAATAGTAGTAGATGCACGCATGAGTCGGTCTACTAATCTTGGACGTGATGCCTATATAATGATCATTGCCTGGATATCGTCATAATTATTTGAAGTACTATCAATTGCCCAACAGTAATTTGTTTACCCACCGTATGCTATTTTTCACGAGAGAAGCCACTAGTGAAATCTACGGCCCCCGGTCTATTTTCTCATCATATATTTTCAGATCTATTTTTCTATTTGCCTTTTCGTTTATTTGAAAGTTTTATTTTCAGATCTATATTATCAAAAACCCAAAAATACCTCTCTGAATTTTATTTCCTTTTATTTGCATCTATCAATCTACTACAATTTTATCTCGTCAACTTGACAATTTCTGGCACCGTTACTTGAAAGGGATTGACAACCCCTTTAACATGTGGGTTGCAAGTATTTGTTCTTCGTGTGCAGGTACCGTTTACATAGTGTTGCGTGGTTCTCCTACTGGTTCGATAACCTTGGTCTCATCACTGAGGGAAATACCTACCGTTGCTGTGCTGCATCATCCCTTCCTCTTTGGGGAAATACCGACGTAGTTCAAGCCGCATCAAAGCTTCTCTTCAACCGTTTGCTCCGCTGCCGTTCCGTCGCTCCTATGGCGGACGCTCGCCATGTTCGTGCCAAGGGCCGAGCCGCTCACGTCGCCCAAATGGCACCCGCCGGCAACAACGCTCCTCGCTGCTATGCTTCCCCCATGGCCAACGCCGCCACCGGTCCTGTGGCTCACGAGCAGCAAGATTCATCGTTGCCACCTTCCATGCAGCGTGATGGCCGCACCGCCACTCCGCCGCCTACCCCAGCCACTACATTGTCTTCTCATGCTCATCGCGGGTCGGCGAACGCGCAGGCTGCGCTGCTCATGGCGCGTCAGCTCTTGTGCTATCATGCGGCCAACGACCTCTATGAAGACTGGCTAGGCCACATTGCCGAGCTTGTCAGTGCCGCCGGAGAGGCCCCTGTGTCGTCTCGCTCGCTACCTCCCCTGCTGTCCCAGGCGAGCGATGTGGCCCACGGTGCACCTCCTCCTCCTCCTCAGTGTGATGTCATCCCCAAGCCCAAATGTGATGTGCTCCAACGCGACCCACCGCGCAAGGCGCCGGCACGCGATGAGGCAAGCTGCAAGGTGGTGCAGTGGTCGCTGGTCATTGCGCGCACGCTCCCGGCGCCTCAGCGCCAGCACCAAGACCTCGCGCCACCAGAGCCTGTGGCGCGTGGGCATCAAGACCATGCTCCCCCCATGCGATCCACACTTGTGAGTGCGGCTGGCCGTCGTGCTTTCACCCTGGAGTTGTTACGTGTTGTTTGGCCTGGCAAGTTCAAGCCGGATCTGCCTCCATGCTACGACGGCACTCCCGACCCCGCCGAGTTCCTCCAGCTCTATGAGTTGAGCATCGAGACGGCGAATGGCAATGATAAGGTCATGGCGAACTGGTTCCCCATGGCCCTCAAGGATGGCGCACGTTGGCTCCTGAACCTCCCGGTGGGGTCGATCTCCTCCTCGGACGAGCTGCACGAGTGCTTCATCGCCAACTTCCAGGGCACTCACGACCGCGCTCCTACAGCAGGCGATCTGTGGCGCATAAAGCAGCAACCGGGCGGGACCTTGCACAAGTACATACAACACTTCATGAATGTTTGCCTCAAGATCTCAAAGGTGTCGGACGAGGCCATCATCTCAGTGTTCTCTGATGGCGTCCAGGATGTCAAGATGAAGGAGGAGCTCGCCATCCATGAAGACTTGTGTTCGGCTCTGGAGATGTTCAACATGGCAGCCAGATGTGCGAGGGTAGAGGAAGGTCGCCTCTCCCTCCTAGAGCATTCAGAGGCCGATCTGGAAGACAAGAAGGCCAAGGCTAAGCAAGAGAAGCGTAATGGCCCCACTGTGCTTGCGGCTGAACCTGAGATGAAGCGTGGTTGCGACCACGGTGAACTCTCCAGGGGCAACCACCCGTTCTGCATCTTCCACAATGTCCACAGCCACAACACCAACGACTGCCAGGAGCTCAGGGCAATCCGCAACGGGCACCTTGAACACAGCCCCGAGCACGGAGACCGCAGCTATGGCCATGGAGGAGGCCATGGTGGAGGCCGTTGGAACAACCGCGACCCCCGTCAGGACTAGCGACACCAGCCTCGCAAGGACCGTTGGCAGGGCTAGCCTCGTGACGGCAGCAGGCATGACTAGCCCTGCGATGACCGTCCTCAGGGCAATGCCGGCCTTCCTCCGCTGTCACCGCCTCCAAGGAGAAACAACGACAATCGCCAAGATGACGGGGCTGGGGGCTTCCAGGAGCCACGCGCAATTTCCTGCATCCTGGGTGGTGCTCAGGCCGCGCCTCTCATCGCATCTTCAAGCAGTTCGCTCGTGAGGTGAACGCGGCCCTCCCCAAGCTTGAGGCGTCGCGCCCCCTCAGGTAGTCCAAGCACGCCATCACCTTTCACTCTATGGACCATCTCAAGTGCTCGGCCGCCGCTAGCGCGCTCTCGATGTTCTGCACGCCCACTACCAGCAACGTCCTCGTCACCAAAACCCTCATTGACGGTATTGCGGGGCTCAACGTTATTTCTGTCGAGACATTTGAGATGCGCCAAGTGCCCCACGACCAGCTTCTTCCCACCAAGCCTTTCTCAGGGGTGACCGGTGGCTCCACCGTCCCTATAGGGCAGATTCACCTCCCGGTCGCCTTCGGCAAGCGCAACAACTACCACGCCGAGCTCATCGACTTCGACGTCACCCACATTCGCCTCCCGTACAATGCCATCCTCGGGTATCTGGCCCTCGCCAAGTTCATGGCAGCGACTCACCACGGCTATAATGTCCTCAAGATGCCAGGAAGTGGTGGTGTCATCACAATCGCTTGCGACAAAAAGGATGAGGTGTGCTCCCTCGAGCGCACCTACCAAGCTGCGGTGGTCGAGAACTCGGATGCAAAGGGTGCCACCCTGCCCCCTAAGGCCATCCCCAAGAAGAAGAAGCAGCTCCTCCCCAAGGGCCGTCAGGAGGCTGGGGTGCCCTTCCCTCTCGCATAGGTAGGCGCACCCAGCGCCCCTCTCAGGACGCGCTCGGGGGCTCTTGTCTAGAAGGCCTCTGACCTGACCAGTGTCACGAGGGAGGCGTTCGGGCACCACATGGGGACGTGCTTCAAGACGCGCCTTCATGAGCAAGACGCAAGGCACGAGGTGCCAGGTGCTCAGGATTTCATCATCAAGATGATCGAAGAGCTTCAGGAGGCGCGAGCCATGCGTGGCGAGCATCTCCCCGCATCATCCAGTGCAGCTGCCACCCCTCACATGGGTGGCGAACTGCGTGTCTGTGTCAACATCCTAGGCCTCAATAGGGCTGCTTCTCAGGAGCTCTTCTGGCCGTCCCGCGTCAGCCATAGTGGGGGCTACCCATGCAGCTACGTTTGCATGTTGTTCGACCTGCTGGACACGGCTGCCTTGCACCAGCACTGCATGCAAGGCATCCTGGTGGCTCACAAGGCCAGGCGATCTTGATGGAGGAGGTGTTGGAACCCCGCGAGCCCCCCAGACCTCTGGATCCCCTCGGGCCTTAGGATCCGGCTAGCCTGTGAGGAGCGATCTCTACGGTGCGTGTCTTCAGCTACTTCAACATTTTTACGACGATGGCGCCAGGTGACTTTTTGGTTTGTTCAATTGAGGGCGCCTCTCGGGCTGCATTATCCTCAAGCTGTAAGGGCCCGCCCCTGCTGCCTGTACCGTTTTGCGCATGTATCAGAACTGGCTTCGCCCTTTTATGAATTGCTTAATATTGCAACCTGCATGTCTGGTGCTTCGCCACCATGAATGTTGCATGCCCCCGCAAACCCACCCGCAACCGCTTCATGGTTAAGGACTGGCACGACGTCTGCGCTCGGGTCCGTCCCTGCAGTGTCGCTAAACCCAAGTGGCGGAGCTCTGTCTCGCGGGCCAGCTCTCATGCATGTCACCTCCTGTGGTCCTTGGTGCCTTGTTCTCGCATGAGATAATCGAGGGTAGATGAGTCAGGGCGCGTAACCTGGTGCCTCGCCGCCGTGGGAGCCGTGCACAGGTTGTTTTCCTTTAGGATTGTTGCATGAGAAGAGAGTAGGCACGGCGTAGGTGCTCGGGTCTGTCCATGCAGCGTCGATAAACCCAACGGCTGAGTTCTGTCTAGCGGGCCGACCCCGTTCAGGTCACCTCCTAGGGTCATTGGTGTTTCGCCTTCTCATGCTATGTCCTCCGGAAATTCACTCAGCGTAGGCCACCTTTAACATCTCACAGGTTTCATACAAGCGCCCCGCGCTAAAAATTCAGGCACAACCCGCCTTGAGGCAGGGCCTCGTGAGTCCCGCGCTGGCTCACGAGTGCCCAGATACACCTCCTCCAGTTCTGGCGTGCAAGCCACGTGTACGAATGGGGTTGTACACGCCCCAGAGTCTCCCCCTGAGGGAACTCCCACCCACGCACCAGTGGAAGCTCCATGCTCCGTGCTGGCGGACGACACGGTCGAGGAGCGACTATGCCCACACACTAGTGGAAGCCCGATGCTCCGCGTTGGCAGACGACATGGTCGAGGAGCGGCTATACCTGAAGGAAATATTCCCTAGAGGCAATAATAAAGTTGTTATTTATATTTCCTTATATCATGATACTTGTTCATTAGTCATGCTAGAACTATATTAATCGGAAACTTAGTGCATGTGTGAATACATAGACAAATAGAGTGTCCCTAGTATGCCTCTACCTGACTAGCTCGTTAATCAAAGATGGTTAAGTTTCCTAGCCATAGACATGTGTTCTCATTTGATGAATAGGATCACATCATTAGAGAATGATGTGATGGACAAGACCCATCCGTTAGCTTAGCATAATGATCGTTTAGTTTTATTGCTATTGCTTTCTTCATGACTTATACATGTTCCTCTTACTATGAGATTATGCAACTCCCTAATACTACAGGAACACCTTGTGTGCTATCAAATGTCACAACGTAACTGGGTGATTATAAAGATGCTCTACAGGTGTCTCTGAAGGTGTTTGTTGGGTTGGCATAGATCAAGATTAGGATTTGTCACCCCGTGTATCGGAGAGGTATCTCTGGGCCCTCTCGGTAATTCTCATCATTATAAGCCTTGCAAGCAATGTGACTAATGAGTTAGTTGCGGGATGATGCGTTACTGAACGAGTAAAGAGACTTGCCGGCAACGAGATTGAACTAGGTATGATGATACCGACGATTGAATCTTGGGCAAGTAACATACCGATGACAAAGGGAACAACGTAGGTTGTTATGCGGTTTGACCGACAAAGATCTTCGTAGAATATGTAGGAGCCAATATGAGCATCCAGGTTCTGCTATTGGTTATTGACCCGAGATGTGTCTCGGTCATCTCTACATAGTTCTCGAACCCGTAGGGTCCGCACGCTTAACGTTCGATGACGATTTGTATTATGAGTTATGTGATTTGATGACCGAAGCTTGTTCGGAGTCCCGGATGAGATCACGGACATGACGAGGAGTCTCGAAATGGTCGATACATAATGATTGATATATTGGACGATATTATTCAGACACCAGATGAGTTCCAGGAGGTATCGGATAATTACGGAGTGTCGGAGGGTTATTGGAACCCCCTCCCCCGGGGGAACTAATGGGCCTCGATGGGCCTTAGTGGGAGGAGAGGAAGGGCCAAGAGGGGCTGACCCCCTCCCTTGGGTCCAAATTGGACTAGGGCAAGGTGCGGCGTCCCCATTTCCTTCCCTTCCCCGTCTTCATTCCTTCTTCCCCCTCTTCCTTAGGTGGAAACCTGCTAGGACTTGCAGTCCTAGTAGGATTCCCCTCTCCTAGCATGACCTAGGAGGGCCGACCGGCCTCCCCTCCCCTCCTTTATATACGGGGGCAGGGGGCACCCTAGGATACACAAGTTTCTCTTAACCATGTGTGGTGCCCCCTCCACAGTTACACACCTCGATCATATCGTCGTAGTGCTTAGACGAAGCCCTGCGCCGGTTACTTCATCATTACCGTCGCCACGCCGTCGTGCTGAAAGAACTCTCCCTCGGCCTCAATTGGATCAAGAGCTCGAGGGACATCATCGAGCTGAATGTGTGCTGAACGCGGAGGTGCCGTACGTTCGGTGCTTGGATCGGTTGGATCGCGAAGACGTTCGACTACATCAACCGTGTTACTGAACGCTTCCGCTTTTAGTCTATGAGGGTACGTGGACACACTCTCTCCGCTCATTTCTATGCTTCTCCTAGATAGATCTCGCGTGATCCTAGGATTTTTTTTGAAATACTACGTTTCCCAACAGTGGCATCAGAGCCAGGTCTATGCGTAGATGTTATATGCATGATAGAACACAATGAGTTGTGGGCGATAATATTCATACTGCTTACTAGCAACGTCTTATGTTGATTCGGTGGTATTGTTGGATGAAGCGGCCTAGACCAATATTACATGACCACGTTCATGAGACTGGTTCTACCGACGTGCTTCGCACACAGGTGGCTAGTGGGTGTCTGTTTCTCCAACTTTAGTTGAATCGAGTTTGACTACGCCCGGTCCTTGTTGAAGGTTAAAACAACACACTTGACGAAAAATCATTGTGGTTTTGATGCGTAGTAAGAACGGTTCTTGCTAAGCCCGTAGCAGCCACGTAAAACTTGCAACAACAAAGTAGAGGGCGTCTAACTTGTTTTTCCAGGGCTTGCTGTGATGTGATATGGTCAAGACGTGATGATATATAAATTGTTGTATGAGATGATCATGTTTTGTAAAAGTTATCGACAACTAGCAGGAGCCTTATGGTTGTCGCTTTATTGTATGAAATGCAATCGCCATGTAAGTGCTTTACTTTATCACTAACTGGTAGCAATAGTCGTAGAAGCAATAGTTGGCGAGATAACAACGATGCTATGATGGAGATCAAGGTGTCAAGCCGGTGACGATGGTGATCATGACGGTGCTTTGGAGATGGAGATCAAAGGCACAAGATGATGGTGGCCATATCATATCACTTATTTTGGTTGCATGTGATGTTTATCCTTTATGCTTCTTATTTTGCTTAGTACGGCGGTAGCATTATAAGATGACCCCTCACTAAATTTCAAGGTATAAGTGTTCTCCCTGAGTATGCACCATTGCTATAGTTTGTTGTGTCGAGACAACGCGTGATGGTCGGGTGTGATAAGCTCGACGTTCACATACAACGGGTGCAAGCCAGTTTTGCACACGCAGAATACTCTGGTTAAACTTGACGAGCCTAGCATATGCAGATATGGCCTTAGAACACTGAGACCGAAAGGTCGAGCGTGAATCATATAGTACATATGATCAACATAGTGATGTTCACCATTGAAAACTACTCCATCTCACGTGATGATCGGACATGGTTTAGTTGATATGGATCACGTGATCATTTAGATGACTAGAGGGTTGTCTATCTAAGTGGGAGTTCTTAAGTAATATGATCAATTGAACTTTAATTTATCATGAACTTAGTACCTGATAGTATTTTGCATGTCTATGTTGTTGTAGATCAATGGCCCGTGCTACCGTTCCTTTGAATTTTAATGCGTTCCTAGAGAAAGCTAAGTTGAAAGGTGATGGTAGCAATTACACGGACTGGGTCCATAACTTGAGGATTATCCCCATTGCTACACAGAAGAATTACGTCCTGGAAGCACCACTAGGTGCAAGACCCGTTCTAGGAGCAACTCCGAACGTTATGAACTTCTGGTAGAGCAAAGTTGATGACTACTCGATCGTTTAGTGTGCCATGCTTTACGGCTTAGAACCGGGACTTCAACGACGTTTTGAACGTCATGGAGCATATGAGATGTTCTAGGAGTTGAAGTTAATATTTCAAGCAAATGCCCGGATTGAGAGATATAGAGTCTCCAATAAGTTTTATAGCTGCAAAATGGAGGAGAATAGTCCTATCAGCGAACATATACTCAGAATGTCTGGGTACCACAACCACTTGACTCAACTGGGAGTTAATCTTCCTGATGATAGTGTCATTGACAGAGTTCTTCAATCACTGCCACCAAGCTACCAAAGCTTCATGATGAACTATAATATGCAAGGGATGGAAAAGACTATTCCCGAGCTCTTCGCGATGCTAAAGGCCATGGAGGTAGAAATCAAGACGGAGCATCAAGTGTTGATGGTTAACAAGACCACTAGTTTCAAGAAAAAGGGAAAAGGGAAGAAGGGGAACTTCAAGAAGAATGGCAAGCAAGTTGCTACTCAAGTGAAGAAGCCCAAGTCTGGACCTAAGCCTGAGACTGAGTGCTTCTACTACAAAGGGACTGGTCACTGGAAGCGGAACTGCCCCAAGTATTTGGCGGATAAGAAGGATGGCAAAGTGAAAGGTATATTTGATATAAATGTTATTGATGTGTACCTTACTAGTGCTCGTAGTAGCGCCTGGGTATTTGATACTAGTTCTATTGCTCATATTTGCAACTCGAAATAGGGGCTATGGATTAAACGAAGATTGGCTAAGGACGAGGTGACGATGCGCGTGGGAAATGGTTCCAAAGTCGATGTGATCGCGGTCGGCACGCTACATCTACATCTACCGTCAGTATTAGTTTTAGACCTGAATAATTGTTATTTGGTGCCAGTGTTGAGCATGAACATTATATCTGGATCTTGTTTGATGTGAGACGGTTATTCATTTAAATCAGAGAATAATAGTTATTCTATTTATATGAGTAATATATTTTATGGTCATGCATCCGTGATGAGTGGTCTATTTTTGTTGAATCTCGATAGTAGTGATACACATATTAATAGTATTGAAGCCAAAAGATATAAGTTTAATAATGATAGTGCAACTTATTTGTGGCACTGCCGTTTAGGTCATATTGGTGTAAAACGCATGAAGAAACTCCATGCTGATGGGCTTTTGGAATCACTTGATTATAAATCGCTTGATGCTTGCAAACCATGCCTCATGGGCAAGATGACTAAGACTCCGTTCTCCGGAACAATGGAGCGAGCAACTGACTTACTGGAAATAATACATACTAATGTATGTGGTCCGATGAGTGTTGAGGCTCGCGGCGGGTATTGTTATTTTCTGACCTTCACAGATGATTTGAGCAGATATGGGCATATCTACTTGATGAAACATAAGTCTGAGACATTTGAAAAGTTCAAAGAATTTCAAAGTGAAGTGGAAAATCATCGTAACAAGAAAATAAAGTTTCTAGAATCTGATCGTGGAGGAGAATATTTGAGTAATGAGTTTGGTCTTCATTTGAAACAATGTGGAAAAGTTTCGCAACTCATGCCACCTGGAACACCACAGCGTAATGGTGTGTCTGAACGTTGTAATCGTACTTTATTAGATATGGTGCGATCTATGATGTCTCTTACTGATTTACCGCTATCGTTTTGGGGTTATGCTTTAGAGATGGTTGCATTCACGTTAAATAGGGCACCTCTAAATCCATTGACACGACCATATGAACTGTGGTTTTGCAAGAAACCCAAGTTGTCGTTTCTTTAAGTTTGGGGTTGCGATGCTTATGTGAAGAAGCTTCAACCTAATAAGCTCGAACCCAAATCGGAGAAATGTGTCTTCATAGGATACCCAAAGGAGACTGTTGGGTACACCTTCTATCACAGATCCGAAGGCAAGATATTCGTTGCTAAAAATGGATGCTTTCTAGAGAAGTAGTTTCTCTCGAAAGAAGTGAGTGGGAGGAAAGTAGAACTTGATGAGGTAATTGTACCTTCTCCCGAATTGGAAAGTAGTTTATCATAGAAATCAGTTCCAGTGATTCCTACACCAATTAGTGAGGAAGTTAATGATGATGATCATGAAACTTTAGATAAAGTTACTACCGAACCTCGTATATCAACCAGAGTACGTTCCGCACCAGAGTGGTACGGTAATCCTATTCTGGACGTCATGTTACTAGACCATGATGAACCTACGAACTATGAGGAAGCGATGATGAGCCCAGATTCCGCGAAATGGCTTGTGGCCATGAAATCTGAGATGGGATCCATGTATGAGAACAAAGTGTGGACTTTGGTTGACTTGCCCGATGATCGCAAGCCATAGATAATAAATGGATCTTCAAGAAGAAGACTGACGCTGACGATAATGTTACTATCTACAAAGCTTGACTTGTTGCGAAAGGTTTTCGACAAGTTCAAGGAGTTGACTATGATGAGACCTTCTCACCCATAGAGATGCTTAAGTCTGTCCGAATCATGTTAGCAATTGTCGCATTTTCCTTTTATGGTTATGAAATTTGGCAAATGGATGTCAAAACTGCATTCCTTAATGGATTTCTTAAAGAAGAGTTGTATATGATGCAACCAGAAAGTTTTGTCGATCCTAAAGGTGCTAACAAAGTGTGCAAGCTCCAGTGATCCATTTATGGACTGGTGCAAGCCTCTCGCAGTTGTAATATACGCTTTGATAGTGTGATCAAAGCATATGGTTTTATATAGACTTTTGGAGAAGCCTGAATTTACAAGAAAGTGAGTGGGAGCTCTGTAGCATTTCTAATATTATATGTGGATGACATATCGTTTATTGGGAATGATACAGAATTTCTGAATAGCATAAAAGGATACTTGAATAAGATTTTTTCAATGAAAGACCTCGGTGAAGCTGCTTGCATATTGGGCATCAAGATCTATAGAGATAGATCAAGACGCTTAATTGTACTTTCAAAAAGCACATACTTTGATAAGATTTTGAAGAAGTTCAAAATGGATCAGTCAAAGAAAGGGTTCTTGCCTGTGTTACAAGGTGTAAAGTTGTGTGAGACTCAATGGCCGACCACTGAAGAAGATGGAGAGAAAATGAAAGTCATTCCCTATGCTTCAGCCATAGGTTCTATCGTGTATGCAATGCTATGTACCGGACCTGATGTGTGCCTTGCTATAAGTATAGTAGGGGGGTACCATAGTAATCCAGGAGTGGATCACTGTACAGCGGTCAAGAACATCCTGAATTACCTGAAAAGGACTAAGGATATGTTTCTCATTTATGGAGGAGACAAAGAGCTCGTCGTAAATGGTTACGTCGATGCAAGCTTTGACTCTGATCCGGATGACTCTAAGTCGCAAACCGGATGTGTATTTATATTGAATGGTGGAGCTGTCAGTTGGTACAGTTCTAAACAGAGCATCGTGGCAGGATCTACTGAAGGAAATATGCCCTAGAGGCCTTAATAAAGTTATTATTTATTTCCTTATTTCATGATAAATGTTTATTATTCATGCTAGAATTGTATTAACCGGAAACTTGATACATGTGTGAATACATAGACAAAACAAAGTGTCCCTAGTATGCCTCTACTAGACTAGCTCATTAATAAAAGATGGTTAAGTTTCCTAGCCATAGACATGTGTTCTCATTTGATGAACGGGATCACATCATTAGAGAATGATGTGATGGACAAGACCCATCCATTAGCTTAGCACTATGATCATTTAGTTTATTGCTATTTCTTTCTTCATGACTTATACATGTTCCTATGACTATGAGATTATGCAACTCCGGAATACCGGAGGAACACTTAGTGTGCTATCAAACGTTACAACGTAACTTGGTGATCATAAAGATGCTCAGGTGTCTCCGATGGTGTTTGTTGGGTTGGCATAGATCAATATTAGGATTTGTCACTCCGTGTTTCGGAGAGGTATCTCTGGGCCCTCTCGGTAATGCACATCACTATAAGCCTTGCAAGCAATGTGACTAATGAGTTAGTCATGGGATGATGCACTACAGAACAAGTAAAGAGACTTGCCGGTAATGAGATTGAACTAGGTATGATGATACCGATGATCAAATCTCGGGCAAGTAACATACCGATGACAAAGGGAACAACGTATGTTGTTATGCAGTTTGACCGATAAAGATCTTCGTAGAATATGTAGGAGACAATATGAGCATCTAGGTTCCACTATTGGTTATTGACCAGAGATGTGTCTCGGTCATGTCTACATAGTTCTCGAACCCGTAGGTTCCGCACGCTTAACGTTCGATGACGATTTGTATTATGAGTTATGTGATTTGATGTACCGAAGGTTGTTCGGAGTTCTGGATGAGATCAGGACATGACGAGACGTCTTGAAATGGTCGAGAGGTAAAGATTCATATATTGGAAGGTTACATTCGGACATCAGAATAGTTCCGAGTGATTCGGGCATTTTTTCGGAGTACCGAGAGGTTACCGGAGCCCCTTGGGGAAAGATATGTGCCTTATGGGCCATAGGAGGGAGGCTAACCAGCCCACAAGGGGCTGGTGCGCCCCCCACAAGGGAGGAGCCCGAATTGGACTTGGGAATGGGGCGCCACCCCCCTTTCCTTCTCCTACTTCCTCTCCTTCCCCTTTTCCCCCTCCAGTAGAAGGAAAAAAGGTGGGGCCGAATCCTACTAGGACTGGAGTCCTAGTAGGACCCCCCTCTCCCTGGCGCGCCCCTTTTTGGCCAGCCTCCTCCTCCCCTCCTTTATATGCGGGCGTAGGACGGAACCCCAAAGGCACGACAGACAATCTCTTAGCCGTGTGCGGTGCCCCCCTCCACAGTTCAACACCTCGGTCATATCGTCGTAATGCTTAGGCGAAGCCCTACGCCAGTAACTTCATCATCACCGTCACCACGCCATCGTGCTAACAAAACTCTCCCTCGGTGTCAACTGGATCAAGAGTTCAAGGGACATCACCGAGCTGAACGTGCAGATCGTGGAGGTGCCGTGCGTTTGGTACTTGATCAGTTGGATCACGAAGACGTTCGACTACATCAACCGCATTACTTAACGCTTCCGCTTTCGGTCTACGAGGGTACATAGACAACACTCTCCCCTCTCGTTGCTATGCATCACCTAGATAGATCTTGCGTGGTCGTAGGAATTTTTTTGAAATTACTGCATTCCCCAACAGTGGCATTCGAGCCAGGTCTATGCGTAGATATTATATGCATGAGTAGAACACAAAGAGTTGTGGGCGATAATAGTCATACTGCTTACCAGCATGTCATACTTTGATTCGGCGGTATTGTTGGATGAAGCGGCCTAGACCGACATTACATGACCGCGTTCATGAGACTGGTTCTACCTCCGTGCTTCGCACACAGGTGGCTAGTGGGTGTCTGTTTCTCCAACTTTAGTTGAATCGAGTGTGACTACGCCCGGTCCTTGTTGAAGGTTAAAACATCACACTTGACGAAAAATCATTGTGGTTTTGATGCGTAGGTAAGAACGGTTCTTGCTAAGCCTGTAGCAGCCAGATAAAACTTGCAACAATAAAGTAGAGGACGTCTAACTTGTTTTGCAGGGCTTGTTGTGATGTGATATGGTCAAGATGTGATGATATATAAATTGTTGTATGAGATGATTATGTTTTGTAGAAGTTATCGGCAACTGGCAGGAGCCTTATGGTTGTCGCTTTATTGTATGAAATGCAACCGCCATGTAATTGATGTACTTTATCACTAAGTGGTAGCGATAGTCGTAGAAGCAATAGTTAGCGAGATGACAATGATGCTTCGATGGAGATCAAGGTGTCAAGCCGGTGACGATGGTGATCATGACGGTGCTTTGGAGATGGAGATCAAAGGCACAAGATGATGATGTCCATATCATATCACTCATATTGATTGCATGTGATGTTTATCCTTTATGCATCTTACTTTGCTTAGTACAGCGGTAGCACTATAAGATGACCCCTCACTAAATTTCAAGGTATAAGTGTTTTCCCTGAGTATGCACCATTGCGACAGTTCTTCGTGCTGAGACACCACATGATGATCGGCTGTGATAAGCTCTACGTTCACATATAATGGGTGCAAACCAGTTTTGCACACGCAGAATACTCAGGTTAAACTTGACGAGCCTAGCATATGCAGATATGGCCTCGAAACACTGAGATCGAAAGATCGAGCTTGAATCATATAGTAGATATGATCAACATAGTGATGTTCACCATTGAAAACTACTCCATCTCACGTGATGATCGGGCATGGTTTAGTTGATATGGATCACGTGATCATTTAGATGTCTCGAGGGATGTCTATCTAAGTGGGAGTTCTTAAGTAATATGATTAATTGAACTTTAACTTATCATGAACTTAGTCTTGATAGTATTACCAAACTATGTTGTAGATCAATAGCTCGTGATGTAGCTTCCCGTTTATTTTTGATATGTTCCTAGAGAAATCTAAGTTGAAAGATTATAGTAGCAATGACGCGGACTAGGTCCATGATATGAGGATTATCCTCATTGCTTCACAGAAAAATTATGTCCTTGATGCACCGCTAGGTGACAGACCTATTGCAGGAGCAGATACAGACGTTATGAATGTTTGACAAAGCTCGGTATGATGACTACTTGATAGTTTAGTGCACCATGCTTTACAGCTTAGAACTGGGACTTCAAAAATGTTTTGAATGCCATGGAGCATATAAGATGTTCCAAGAGTTGAAACTGGTATTTCATACTCATGCCCGTGTCAAGAGGTATGAGACCTCTGACAGTACTTTGCCTACAAGATGGACGAGAATAGCTCAACCAGTAAGCATGTGCTCAGATTGTCTGGGTACTACAATTGCTTGAATCAAGTGGGAGTTAAACTTCCATATAAGGTAGTAATTGACAAAGGTCTCTAGTCACTATCACCAAGTTACTAGAACTTCGTGATGAACTATAATATGCAAGGGATGACGAAAGTAATTCCCGAGCTCTTCGCGGTGCTGAAATCAGTGAAGGTAGAAATCAAGAAAGAGCATCAAGTGTTGATGGTTAACAAGACCACTAGTTTCAAGAAAAAGGCAAAGGGGTAGAAAGGGATCTTCAAGAAGAATGACAAGCAATTTACTCCCGTGAAGAAACCCAAAGCTAGACCCAAGCCTGAAACTGAATGCTTCTACTGCATAGGAAATGGTCACTGGAAGCGGAACTGCCCCTAGATACTTGGTGGATAAGAAGGATGACAAAGTGAACAAAGGTATATTTGATATACATGTTATTGATGTGTACTTTACTAGTGTTTATTTTTGCCCCTCGGTATTTGATACTGGTTCAGTTGCTAAGAGTAGTAACTCGAAACGGGAGTTGCAAAATAAATAGAGACTAGTTAAGGGCGAGGTGATGATGTGTGTTGGAAGTGATTCCAAGATTGATAAGATAACAATCGCACGCTCCCTGTACCTTTGGGATTAGTGTTGAACCTAAAATAAATGTTATTTGGTGTTTGCGTTGAGCATGAATATGATTGGATCATGTTTATTGCAATACGGTTATTCATTTAAGTCAAAGAATAATTGTTATTCTATTTACATGAATAAAACCTTCTACGGTCATACACTCAATATAAATGGTTTAGTGAATCTCGATCGTAGTGATACACATATTCATAATATTGAAGCCAAAAAATGCAAAGTTAATAATTATAGTGCAACTTATTTGTGGCACTACCGTTTAGGTCATATTGGTGTAAAGCGCATGAAGAAACTCCATGCTGATGGGCTTTGGAATCACTTGATTATGAATCACTTGATGCTTGCAAACTATGACTCATGGGTAAGATGACTAAGACTCTGTTCTCTAGAACTATGGAGCGAGGAACGGACTTGTAGGAAATAATACATATTGATGTATGCGGACCAATGAGTGTTGATCTCACGGCGGGTATCGTTATTTTCTGACCTTCACAGATGATTTGAGCAGATATGGGTATATCTACTTGATGAAACATAAGTCTGAAACATTTGAAAAGTTCAAAGAAATTTCAGAGTGAAGTGGAAAATCATCGTAACAAGAAAATAAAGTTTCTACGATCTGATCGCGGAGACGAATATTTGAGTTACGAGTTTGGTCTTCATTTGAAACAATGTGGAATAGTTTCACAACTCACGCCACCTGGAACACCACATCGTAATGGTGTGTCTGAACGTCATAACCGTAATTTATTAGATATGGTGTGATCTATGATGTCTCTTACCGATTTACCACTATCATTTTGGGGTTATGCATTAGAGATAGTTGCATTCACGTTAAATAAGGCACCATCTAAATCCGTTGAGACGACACCATATGCACTGTGGTTTGGCAACAAACCCAAGTTGTCGTTTCTTAAAGTTTGGGGCTGCGATGCTTATGTGAAAAAGCTTCAACCTGATAAGCTCGAACCCAAATCGGAGAAATGTGTCTTCATAGGATACCCAAAGGAGACTGTTGGGCACACCTTCTATCACAGATCCGAAGGCAAGATATTCGTTGCTAAGAATGGATCCTTTCTAGAGAAGGAGTTTCTCTCGAAAGAAGTGAGTGGGAGGAAAGCAGAACTTGATGAGGTAACTGTACCTGCTCCCTTATTGGAAAGTAGTTCATCACAGAAATCAGTTCCAGTGATTCCTACACCAATTAGTGAGGAAGTTAATGATGATGATCATGAAACTTTAGATCAAGTTACTACCGAACCTCGTAGGTCAACCAGACTACGTTCCGCACCAGAGTGGTACGGTAATCCTATTCTGGACGTCATGTTACTAGACCATGATGAACCTATGAACTATGAGGAAGCGATGATGAGCCCAGATTCCGCGAAATGGCTTGTGGCCATGAAATCTGAGATGGGATCCATGTATGAGAACAAAGTGTGGACTTTGGTTGACTTGCCCGATGATCGGCAAGTCATAAGAGAATAAATGGATCTTCAAGAAGAAGACGGACACTGATACTAGTGTTACTATGTACAAAGCTCGAATTGTCGAAAAAGGTTTTCAACAAGTTCAAAGTGTTGAATACGATGAGATTTTTCTCACTCGTATCGATGCTTAAGTCTGTCCGAATCATGTTAGCAATTGCCGCATTTTATGAAATCTGGCAAATGGATGTCAAAATTGCATTCCTTAATGGATTTATTAAAGAAGAGTTGTATATGATGCAACCAAAAGGTTTTGTCAATCCTATAGGTGCTAACAAAATGAGCAAGCTCCAGCAATCCATCTATGGACTGGTGCAAGCATCTCGGAGTTGGGATATACGCCTTGATGAGTTGATCAAAGCATATAGTTTTATACAGACTTGCGATGAAGCCCGTATTACAAGAAAGTGAGTGGGAGCACTACATCCTTTCTGATAAGTATATGTGAATGACATATTGTTGATCGGAAATGATGTAGAATTTTCTGGAAAGCATAAAGGAGTGTTTGAAAGGAGTTTTCAAAGAAAGACCTCGGTGAAGCTGCTTACATATTGAGCATCAAGATCTATAAAGATAGATCAAGACACTTGATAAATTTTTTCAATGAGTTCATACCTTAAGAAGTTTTTGAAGTAGTTCAAAATGGAACAATCAAAGAAGGAGTTCTTGCCTATGTTGCAAGGTGTGAAGTTGAGTAAAGACTCAAAACCTGACCACAACAGAAAATAGAAAGAGAATGAGAAGTCATTCCCTATGCCTCAGTCATAGGTTCTATAAAGTATGCTATGCTGTGTACCAAACCTATTGTGTACCTAGCCACGAGTTTGGCAAGAGGATACAATAGTGATCCAGGAGTGGATCACTGGACAGCGGACAAAATTATCCTTAGTGGAATAAGGAAATGTTTCTCGGTTATGGAGATGATAAAGAGTTCGTCGTAAAGAGTTACATCAATGCAAGCTTTCACACCGATCTGGATGACTCTAGGTCTCAATCTGGATACATATTGAAAGTGGGAGCAATTAGCTAAGAGTAGCTCTATGCAGAGCATTGTAGACACAGAAATTTGCAAAATACATACGGAGCTAAATGTGGCAGACCCGTTGACTAAACTTCTCTCACAGGCAAAACATGATCATACCTTATTACTCTTGGGTGTTAATCACATAGCGATGTGAACTAGATAATTGACTTTAGTAAACCTTTTGAGTATTGGTCACATGGCAATGTGAACTATGGGTGTTAATCACATAAAGATGTGAACTATTGGTGTTAAATCACATGGTGATGTGAAGTAGATTATTGACTCTATTGCAAGTGGGAGACTGAAGGAAATATGCCCTAGAGGCAATAATAAAGTTATTATTTATTTCCTTATTTCATGATAAATGTTTATTATTCATGCTAGAATTGTATTAACCGGAAACTTGATACATGTGTGAATACATAGACAAAACAAAGTGTCCCTAGTATGCCTCTACTAGACTAGCTCGTTAATCAAAGATGGTTAAGTTTCCTAGCCATAGACATGTGTTGTCATTTAATGAATGGGATCACATCATTAGAGAATGGTGTGATGGACAAGACCCATCTACTAGCTTAGCACTATGATCGTTTAGCTTATTGCTATTGCTTTCTTCATGACTTATACATGTTCCTATGACTATGAGATTATGCAACTCCTGGATACCGGAGGAACACTTAGTGTGCTATCAAACGTCACAATGTAATTGGGTGATCATAAAGATGCTCTATAGGTGTCTTTGATGGTGTTTGTTGGGTTGGCATAGATCAAGATTAGGATTTGTCACTCCGCGTTTCGGAGTGGTATCTCTGGGTCCTCTCGGTAATCCACATCACTATAAGCCTTGGAAGCAATCTATACCTCTATTAATTTGTGACTCCCTAGAAATTCCCCTATTAATCAGAATTTATGAGCCGTACATCTGAGATGGGACCAAGTTATTATGGTGTAGATTAATTTTCGTAAAAAAATCTGCCAGATTAGTTCTGCTGAAAGGAAAAAAAATAAAAATCCCATCGTCTTTGAAGCCCAAAAGGAGGCCCATAACTCTCTCACGGTAATAATCTCTCAATCTCTCACATCTCTCTTCCTCTCTCATATCTTTCTCTCCAAAACAGATCAGGCCTCACCCCCGTAGTTCTCCTTTCGTTCTTTCGTTTGTCGCCCTTCCCAACTGCAGCGCCATCCAGCTTCCACGACCGCCACTCTTCCTTGCCGCATCTTATCCACGTTGGAATCGATCTGAAAAACAAGGTGTGATTCAATCCATCCTCTACTGCTGCTAGGTATTCATCCATGTTGGAATCGATCTGAAAAAACTAGATATGATCCAACTATACTGCTGCTAGGTACGATCCAATCCATTATCCACTACTACTTGGGATGCAGCTTTCAACTTTTGGCCACGCAGTAATCGAACATATATTTTCAGGACCGCAGATGAATCTGTCCACTATGGTTGATGCAGCCGAGGAGGTGTACCGTACCCTGACTATTTGAAGCAGATTGGATGGCCGTCTCTGGGAACCAACGATGGAGGTTTGGTAGCAAAGTTGTTTACCTGCTCGACAACATTCAATTTGTTTCATTGCTCACCTCTGTATCTTGAAGAATTTCCTTATTTTGATAAGTTCTACTCATATAATTTATCTCTAATACACTGTCCAGATGGTTGATGCAAGCTCTGCAATTTTGTAAGGAAGATTTGTGGTATGTGCATATCTAAATAAACTGGGATGGACTAATCTCTGTTTATAATTTTTATCACTTTATTAGACAAAAGGCCCTCATGCACATAGTGGGCAGTCATGTACAGCTGATATAGTTGATGTTTGATAACAGTTGGTTCAAGGTGTGTGACCTTTAGCATTTTTTCTGACCTGTCTATTTTCTGAATTCTGGTGACCTGGTAAAGACAGTAGATCGAGATATTTCAGTCCCTACAGATGCTTTGTTATTTGAGTACTAAGCATTAAACATGTTCCAGTTTCCAGTCCATTACATGTAGATTACTTATTTACCGAGTTACTAGAAACTGTTTAGGCTTCCAATTTATTCTCAGTTATGTTGTGATGGGCTGTGCATGTGAGTTGACATAGCAAACAACTTATCTTGATAAGCCTAAAGCATGTACATTTACTTTCCTAAAGCACGTGAATTGAAACTGTTAAGGCAGACTATACAAAGTGTTCCCAACTTATTATAATTTGGTATACTGTAGATATGGTGTGTGTAGTTTTCTTTGGTAAATCTTCCACCAGAAATGTTATTTCAGAAGGTTGGTGCTGAGTGCTAACACCCAATAAGATCCTCCTAGATCGGCCCTATGTCTAGCACATTACTCGGTGGATATGAAAGGCAACCTTCAGTTTCAGGGAGAGTACATGTTTGGCATGCTGCTATTCTTATGAAGAGTAATCTCCCCTTGCACATAACTTACATAGGATTGTTGGATCATCACAAGATTTCCTTTATGAGTAGGGACGTAAATTTTATTAATGTAATTCATCTACAGTCATGCATCGATCCATTGGTACACATATTAGATGAAAACACTGTTATGGGCTCACTATATACATGAACAAATCTGGAGCCTATGGAATATTGAATGGTAGGGATTTATCGTTTCACTTTACATGACATATTGATCCTTTGTCCCTGCCTTCTAATTGTTGTGAAAGAAGGCTTCTTTAGCTTTTAGTCAGTGTCTAATTAAACTATATTCTAATACCTGATGAAAATGTTAATTCATTCAATATTTCATACTACTTTTGTGCATGCTTCATGTAGGTATTTGTACCCAGCAAACAACCTATGACCAAACAATATATATTTTATGCTTTATCTCGATGGCTCTCAGTGATACAAATATGGAATTGATGGATAAGTATAATTAATGGATGCATAGTTATGTACTTGACGATGAATAGATTGAATAAATAAATGCATACATGGATAATTGGATTCTCGCTGAAGAAGCCACATATGCCTCCCTGTGTCATCTAGATCATCCCTGAATCAGAGATCGCACAAACTCTTGATTTCTCATCCAGGCTCCCTGATAAGTAATGTAGTTTGTTTAGATTTAATATTACATGCTACCACAGGTTGTTTCCAGCAAGCTGATTTGGTTTGTTTGTAGTGAATTAGGCATCTGCTCAAGTCTTGAAGATGACCTAGCACTAAAGTACCTAATGCAAAGTATTAGGAAATACAGTAGCTTTTAAGATATTCACCATGATGCAAATTTTGTTCTTCGATCTTCCATGTCAGTGAACTGATCGCTACTTGCAGGAAAAGGTGTCGGCCGGCAGGGGTAATAGTGCATCAATGAAGGTCAGAACGGGTATGGGACATGATTAGCGGACTTACAGGTTGGTTCAGGGGCAGACTACAAGAGCTTTGTTAACATTAATTGGATGTTTTCTTGGAAAAAAACTGTGAGGGGTTGTCGTCTGCCAATGTCACCAAAAGTGCGAGTTCAGGGAGAATATTTCTTCTTTCTACTTGATCAGTATACCTGCATGTTGATAAACCACTCAATATTTTTTAGTGTTTCGAGATTATAATATGGTTGTGTGTGACCAAAGAACTACTGCAAAGCATACATGTAGTGTAGCTTAGAGCAAAGAAAATTGGAAATACAATTTCGAGAGGAAAAAGTTGATAGCTTAGATGATACTAATTCCGCCTTCAGTATGATCGTATTTTTCTATAAGATATGGCCATACGATACCAAATAGCACTCAATTTTCGCATGTATGTTAGATGAAACCACAAGGAAAAAAATTCATGGACTCCCTTGCAGGTGCCTAATGTGTACTTTTCTTAAGTAGCAATGCATGCTTCAGCTTATAATCTATTCAATGAATTTGATGGTCTTATCCATATGTTTAGTTATTCTACAATGTCCAAGTTGACATCAGGGTTCACGCCCTCCTGTTCTTATAGGAATAACTTCTTGTTAACATTCCGAGACATGACTATATTTAGTCTCTCTACAAATACGCTTGAGTTTATAACTTTTCTGTCCTCCTAATTCTGTTTCATCATGTGAATCAAATGTAAGTTGGTTATGCCTAGCCATGAGGTACAAATTTCTTTTACTGTTCTCCATAATTACTGTTGAATAAATTGGCTGGTCAATGCAATGCTAGTGGCAGGAAACATCAGCACCGCACTGCAAATCTTGAAAAAATAAATGGTGCACATACAATGCTTTGCTAACGGATGGTGGTAGGACACAAATGTGGACCATACAGGTTGAAAACAAGAGAGATACCAATATACTATGTCATTGGTCGTATTTTTCTATGAGAAAGTCATTGGTCATACTAGGATAGGACAATACGTGTAGCATCACTCAACTAGAGTAGCAGCGAGTCCATTTATAAGCTATTTCTAGGCAAAGTTTACTTCGGGAGGAGTTGACTGTTGGTACACTGTTTTATACGACAACTTGAAGTTAGGTTGTTTTTCATGGAGTTATAAAGAGGCAATATTATCTCTACTCACATATTTCAAGTACATACATGATTTTTGTTTCTCCTTCTAACTGAAAAACAACACGCAATCTTGACTAATGTTGAAAAGAACAAAAAATGTTTTCGATTCACCTATATTTTTCTTTGAGTAATTCATTATATTAATCTAGCCCAATCCATTTCTCTTTCTTGCTGATATATAATCAATTTTTCGTATTTTGTAAAGTGATGTGGATCACATGACACCTGCTACATTTTGCTCAAAGGGTTGAAGGGAGACATTTGAATATTTGATCGCACTTCCACTTGATTTATGAGATTGGGCAAATAATTAAGTGGCCTCTACTGGAGATTCTCCTTTAGGTACATGGAAGAGATGACACTGAAGGTGTACTGTTATATGTGAAAATTGTGCATGTTTATATTTTATATGATGCTCAGTGTGTACGATCATCCAACAATTCCACGTGGACAATTCCTAATGAGTATATGAAGAAATAATGTGTTTCTCTTTTTTTAGCGTAAACAAATAATGTGTTTCTCAACATAACAGCATGGCAGAAACTCATGGACTCAAGTTTATTTAGTTGCTTGACAGTATGGCATGATATAAACATCATGCTGCTCTCTGTGGTTCAACAATTGTACACTATATTTAATAAAGTATTGTCAGCAGTTTTGTTTGTAAACATCCGAATATCATTTGTTTCCACAATTGAAGCATTAGTGATTGTATGCTTCACTTTTCCCATAGAACATATTTATATAATAAATACACACAGCGGAGAGTAAACAAATGGTGGAACTTCTTTCATAGATTATGAATTTTTTAAATATATTTTTTTGGCAGATTTTGACACATAATGAAGAAACCATTAAGATTTTGTAGGCTAAGGAAAACAAACTATTGTGTTTTGATGGGATATACAAATGTTACTTACATGCATGACTGAAGAAGAAACCGTGGCAATAATTTAATTCAAGAGCATGATTCATAACCGTGTGTTCTTACATTTAATCAATATTAAAAAAATATTCCTCAAAGTTGTTGCCAAAATAACTAGCCCATGAAGTTGCACGGGTTGACGACTAGTTTCAACTAATTTGCTCAGGTTTGAAAATAATTAATGGGGCTCACAATCATAGAAGATTCCTAGGACAGTATATTTATATGTGAAATCTCTCTTCCTTCAATATTATTTCATGAATTGTTCAAGTGACCAATACAATGTTTGCTAACCTTCAATAAATTTACCACCGCTACTTCTTAGATGTGAAGTCATTACTCCCCATGGGATAAGCATATGAAACATATATAATTTCAGATTTATGATATTCAAATCATTTAACCATTTACTCCTAGGATATAAGTGAAGCACACGAGTAAGTGACAAACTACTCCAAAAAAGATATAAGTGCAGATCAATGAGTAGTCGAATAATTATGCAACTATGTGAAGACTCTCTAACATTTAAGAATTTCAGATCTTGGGATATTATTCAAACAGAAAGCAAAACAAAACAAAAGAAAATGACGCTCCAAGCAAAACACATATCATGTGGTGAATAAAAATATAGCTCCAAGTAAAGTTACCGATGAACGAAGACGAAAGAGATGGCATCCCCAAGATTAGGCTCTTGGTTGTCCTTGAATATTACCTTGGGGTGCCTTGGGCATCCCCAAGCTTAGGCTCTTGCCACTCCTTATTCCATAGTCCATCGAATATTTACCCCAAACTTGAAAACTTCACAACAGAAAACACAACAGAAAACTCGTAAGCTCCGATAGTATAAGAAAATAAATCACCACTTAGGTAATGTTGTGAACTCATTCTAAATTCATATTGATATAATATATACTGTATTCCAACTTCTCTATGGTTCATACCCTCCGTTGGAGACGTATCACTCGGTGACGTCCCTCGAACTATTGATCCAGTTGAGGCCGAGGGAGAGTTTCGTTAGCACGACGGCATGGTGACGGCAATGATGAAGTTACCGGCGCAGGGCTTCGCCTAAGCACTACGCCGATATGACCGAGGTGTTGAACTATGGAGGGGGCATCGCACGCTGCTAAGAGATTGGCTGTCATGCCTTTGGGGTGCCCCCTACCCCCGTATATAAAGGAGGGGAGGAGGAGGTCAGCCAACAAGGGGCGCGCCAGGGAGAGGGGAGTCCTACTAGGACTCTAGTCCAAGTAGGATTCAGCCCCACCCTTTTTTCCTTCTACCGGAGGGGGAAAAGGGGAAGGAGAGGAAGTAGGAGAAGGAAAGGGGGTGGCGCCCCTTCCTAAGTCCAATTCGGGATCCTCCCTTGTGGGGGCGCACCAGCCCCTTGTGGGCTAGTTAGCCTCCCTCCTATGGCCCGTAAGGCCCATATCATTCCCCGGGGGGTTCCGGTAACCTCCCAGTACTCCGAAAAAATGCCCGAATCACTCGGAACCATTCTGATGTCCGAATGCAACCTTCCAATATATGAATCATTACCTCTCGACCATTTGGAGACTCCTCGTCATGTCAGTGATCTCATCCGGAACTCTGAACAACCTTCGCTACGTCAAATCACATAACTCATAATACAAATCGTCATCGAACGTTAAGCGTGCGACCGTACGTGTTCGAGAACTATGTAGACATGACCGAGACACATCTCTGGTCAATAACCAATAACGGAACCTGGATGCCCATATTGGCTCCTACATATTCTACGAAGAGCTTTATCCGTCAAACCGCATAACAACATACGTTGTTCCCTTTGTCATCGGTATGTTACTTGCCCGAGATTCGACCGTCGATATCATCATACCTAGTTCAATCTCGTTACCTGCAAGTCTCTTTATTCATTCTGTAGTGCATCATCCCGTTACTGACTCATTATTCACACTAGTCAGTTATTTTGGCAACAACTTTGAGGAGTAATTTTTTTAATATTGATTAAATGTAAGAACACACGGTTATGAATCATGCTTTTGAATTAAATTCTTGCCACAGTTTCTTCTTTAGTCATACATTTAAGTAACATTTGTATATCCCATCAAAACACAATAGTTTGTTTTCCTTAGCCTACAAAATCTTAATGGTTTCTTCATTATGTGTCAAAATCTGCCAAAAAATACATTTAAAAAATTCATAATCTATGAAAGAAGTTCCACCATTTGTTTACTCTCCTCTGTGTGTATTTATTATATAAATATGTTCCGTGGGAAAAGTGAAGCATACAATCACTAATGCTTCAATTGTGGAAACAAATGATATTCAGATGTTTACAAACAAAACTGCTCACAATACTTTATTAAATATAGTGTACAATTGTTGAACCACAGAGAGCAGCATGATGTTTATATCGTTCCATACAGTCAAGCATCTAAATAAACTTGAGTCCATGAGTTTCTGCCATGCTGTTATGTTGAGAAACACATTATTTCTTTACGCTCAAAGAAAAGAAGCACATTATTTCTTCATATACTCATTAAGAATTGTCCACGTGGAATGGTTGGATGATCGTACACACTGAACATCATATAAAATATAAACATGCACAATTTTCACATATAATAGTACACCTTCAGTGTCATCTCTTCCATGTACCTAAAAGAGAATCTCCAGTAGAGGCCACTTAATTATTTGCCCAATCTCATAAATCAAGTGGAAGTGCGATCAAATATTCAAATGTCTCCCTTCAACCCTTTGAGCGAAATGTAGCAGGTGTCATGTGATCCACATCACTTTACAAAATATGAAAAAATGATTATCTATCAACAAGAAAGAGAAATGGAGTGGGCTAAGGTTAATATAATGAATTACGCAAAGAAAAATATAGGTGAATCGAAAACATTTTAGAAACATTTTTTGTTCTTTTCACTATTAATCAAGATTACGTGTTGTTTTTCAGTTAGAAGGAGAAACAAAAATCATGCATGTACTTGAAATATGTGAGTAGAGATAATATTGCCTCTTTATAACTCCATGAAAAACAACCTAACTTCAAGTTGTCGTATAAAACAGTGTACCAACAGTCAACTCCTCCCGAAGTAAACTTTGCCTAGCAATAGCTTATAAATGGACTCGCTGCTACTCTAGTTGAGTGATGCTACACGTATTGTCCTATCCTAGTACGACTAATGACTTTCTCATAGAAAAATACGACCAATGACATAGTATATTGGTATCTCTCTTGTTTTCAACCTGTATGGTCCACATTTGTGTCCTACCACCATCCGTTAGCAAAGCATCGTATGTGCACCATTTGTTTTTTCAAGATTTGCAGTGCGGTGCTGATGTTTCCTGCCACTGGCATTGCATTGACTAGCCAATTTATTCAACAGTAATTATGGAGAACAGTAAAAGAAATTTGTACCTCATGGCTTGGCATAACCAACTTACATTTGATTCACATGATGAAACAGAATTAGGAGGACAGAAAAGGTATCAACTCAAGCGTATTTGTAGAGAGACTAAATACAATCATGTCTCGGAATGTTAGCAAGAAGTTATTCCTATAAGAACAGGAGGGCGTGAACCCTGATGTCAACTTGGACATTGTAGAATAACTAAACATATGGATAAGACCATCAAATTCACTGAATAGATTATAAGCTGAAGCATGCATTGCTACTTAACAAAAGTACACATTAGGCACCTGCAAGGGAGTCCATGAATTTTTTTCCTTGTGTGTTTCATCTAACATACATGGGAAAATTGAGTGCTATTTGGTATCGTATGGCCATATCTTATAGAAAAATACGATCATACTGAAGGCGGAATTAGTATCATCTAAGCTATCAACTTTTTCCTCTCGAAATTGTATTTCCAATTTTCTTTGCTCTAAGCTACAATGCATGTATGCTTTGAAGTAGTTCTTTGGTCACACACAACCATATTATAATCTGGAGACACTAAAAAATATTGAGTGGTTTATCAACATGCAGGTATACTGATCAAGTAGAAAGAAGAAATATTCTCCCTGAACTCGCACTTTTGGTGACATTGGCAGACGGCAACCCCTCATAGTTTTTTTCCAAGAAAACATCCAATTAATGTGAACAAAGCTCTCGTAGTCTGCCCCTGAACCAACCTGTAAGTCTGCTAATCATGTCCCAGACCTGTTCTGACCTTCATTGATGCACTATTACCCCTACCGGCTGACACCTTTTCCTACAAGTAGCGATCAGTTCACCGACAGGGAAGATCGAAGAACAAAATTTGCATCATGGTGAATATCTTAAAAGCTAATGTATTTCCTAATACTTTGCATTAGGTACTTTAGTGCTAGAGTCATCTTCAAGACTTGAGCAGATGCCTAATTCACTACAAACAAAGCAAATCAACTTTGCTGGAAACAACCTATGGTAGCATGTAATATTAAATCTAAACAAACTGCATTACTTATCAGGGAGCACGGCTAAGAAATCAAGAGTTTGTGCGATCTCTGATTCAGGGATGATCTAGATGACACAGGGAGGCATATGTGGCTTCTTCAGCGAGAATCCAATTATCCATGTATGCATCTATTTATTCAATCTATTCATCATCAAGTACATAACTATGCATCCATTAATTATACTTATCCATCAATTCCATATTTGTATCACTGAGTGCCATCGAGATAAAGCATAAAATATACATTGTTTGGTCATAGGTTGTTTGCTGGGTACAAATACCTACATGAAGCACGCACAAAAGTAGTATGAAATATTGAATGAATTAACATTTTCATCAGGTATTAGAATATAGTTTAATTAGACACTGACTAAAAGCTAAATAAGCCTTCTTTCGCATTAATTAGAAGGCAGGGATAAAGGATCAATATGTCATGTAAAGTGAAATGATAAATCCCTACCATTCAATATTCCATAGGCTCCAGATTTGTTCATGTATATAGTGAGCCTATAACAGTTTTTTCATCTAATATGTGTACCAATGGATCGACGCATGACTGTAAATGAATTACAGTAATAAAAGTTACGTCCCTACTCATAAAGTAAATCTTGTGATGATCCAACAATCCTATGTAAGTTATGTTCAAGGGGAGATTACTCTTCATAAGAATAGCAGCATGCCAAACATGTACTCTCCCTGAAACTGAAGGTTGCCTGTCATATCCACCGAGTAATGTGCTAGACAGAGGGCTGATCTAGGAGGATCTTACTGGGTGTCAGCACTCAGCACCAACCTTCTGAAATAACATTTCTGGTGGAAGATTTACCAAAAAAACTACACACACCATATCTACAGTATACCAAATTATAATAAGCCGGGAACACTTTGTATAGTCTGCCTTAACAGTTTCAATTCACGTGCTTTAGGAAAGTAAATGTACATGCTTTAGGCTTATCAAAATAAGTTGTTTGCTATGTCAACTCACATGCGCAGCCCATCACAACATAACTGATAATAAATTGGAAGCCTAAACAGTTTCTAGTAACTCGATAAATAAGTAATCTACATGTAATGGACTGGAAACTAGAACATGTTTAATGCTTAGTCCTAAAATAACAAAGCATCTGTAGGGACTGAAATATCTCGATCTACTGTCTTTACCGGCTCACTAGAATTCAGAAAATTGACAGGTCAGAAAAAAATGCAAAAGGCCACACACCTTGAACCAACTATTATCAAACATCAACTATATCAGCTGTACATGACTGCCCACTATGTGCATGAGGGCCTTTTGTCTAATAAAGTGATAAAAATTATAAACAGAGATTAGTCCATCCCAGTTTATTTAGATATGCACATACCACAAATCTTCCTTACAAAATTGCAGAGCTTGCATCAACCATATGGACAGTGTATTAGAGATAAATTATATGAGTAGAACTTATCAAAATCAGGAAATTCTTGAAGATACAGAGGTGAGTAGTGAAACAAATTGAATGTTGTCGAGCAGGTAAACAACTTTGCTACCAAACCTCCATCGTTGGTTCCCAGAGACGGCCATCCAATCTGCTTCAAACAGTCAGGGTACGGTACACCTCCTCAGTTGCATCAACCACAGTGGACAGATTCATCTGCGATTCATCTGCGGTCCTAAAAATATATGTTCGATTACTGCGTGGCCAAAAGTTGAAAGCTGCATCCCAAGCAGCAGTGGATAATGGATTGGATCGTACCTAGCAGCAGTATAGTTGGATCGTATCTAGTTTTTTCAGATCGATTCCAACGTGGATGAATACCTAGCAGCATTAGAGGATGGATTGAATCACACCTTGTTTTTCAGATCGATTCCAACATGGATAAGATGCGGCAAGGAAGAGCGGCGGTCGGGGAAGCTGGATGACGCTGCAGTTGGGAAGGGCGACGAACGAAAGAACGAAAGGAGAACTACGGGGGTGAGGCCTGATCTATTTTGGAGACAAAGATATGAGCGAGGAAGAGAGCTGTGAGAGATTGAGAGACTATTACCGTGAGAGAGTTATGAGCCTCCTTTTGGGCTTCAAGGACGATGGGATTTTTAATTTTTTTTTCCTTTCAGCAGAACTAATCTGGCAGATTGTTTTTACGAAAATTAATCTACACCGTAATAACTTGGTCCCATCTCGATGTACGGCTCGTAATTTCTGATTAACAGGGGGATTTCTAGGGAGTCACAAATTAATAGAGGTATAGATAGATTGGACAAGGAAGACAACATAATGAGTTATGCTTGGGTATATTTGTATAGAAGTTATATTGTTATAGATCCTCCAACATGTGGTGCTTGCTATTTAGAATCCTTTGCTAGCCAAAATATTGTTGGATCGTATCTAGTTTTTTCAGATCGATTCCAACACGCGGGAATACTGCTTGTGCATCCAAATTCCTTGAACCAGGTTTCTTCCATGAGTGTCCACCATTATCTACCTATATGCGGTATTTACCTGTCGTTCCAAGTAAATTTGCATGTGCCAAACTCTAAACCTTCAAATAATAATATGTTTTGTATGCCTGAATCGCCCATGTAGCGACTAGGGGCTATCAGTATCTTCCATGCTAGGTGGGTTATTCTCCCGATGAGTGGACTCCGCTCATCACTCACGAGAAAAATGGCTGGTAACTGGGATGCCCAGTCCTATGATCAAAGATAAAAAACAAATCGCAAATAATTTAAACAGAACTCCCCCGGGATTGTTGATAGTTGGACGGCACCCGTTGTTTCGGACAAGCCGTGGAGTGTGATTATTGGTGGAGGGGGAGTAAAATCTTTACCTTTCTATTTGGGAACCGCCTATAATGTATCTAGTAAGGAAGATATTGGGAACTCTTGGTTGTTATGCTGACAATGAAAGCATACCTCTCAAAGTTATTTTCATCTCTATTTAAAAGCTTCGAGCTCTGGCACCTCTGCAAATCCCTGCTTACCTCTACGAAGGGCCTATCTTTTACTTTAATGCAAGAGTCAGTAGTATTCCTTCTCATTCCAACCTACTCTTTAGTTGGCAAGCATCATGTGATGGGGAAAGATCTAAGCATATATGGCCATTCATATATATTTGATCATGAATTATTATTGTTGACAATTATCTATATGATATGTAAGTTGGGAGGCGAAACATTAAGCCCCTATCTTTCTCTGTGTTCGGTCGATGCTATTTGTTCTAAAAATATGCTTTGAGTGGTAGCAATCTGATAACCCACAAGTGTAGGGGATAATTGTAGCCTCTTTCGATAAGTAAGAGTGTCGAACCCAACAAGGAGCTAAAGGTAGAACAAATACTCTCTCAAGTCCTATCTGCCACTGATACGACTCTACGCACGCTTAGTGTTTGCTTTACCTAGAACAAGTATGAAACTAGAAGTACTTTGTAGGTGTTGTTGGATAGGTTTGCAAGAAAATAAAGAGCACGTAAACATAAACTAGGGGCTTTTTAGATAAAGATGCAATAAAGTGAGTGTGGAAAAGTGGTGGTAGGAGTTGTGAAAGTGTCCCTAAGCAATTGACTACATTACTAGACCGGTAATCACTATTGCAATTCTATTTGAGGGAGAGGCATAAGCTAACATACTTTCTCTACTTGGATCATATGCACTTATGATTGGAACTCTAGCAAGCATCCGCAACTACGAAAGATTCATTAAGGTAAAACCCAACCATAGCATTAAAGTATCAAGTCCCCTTTATCCCATATGCAACAATCCCCTTACTCGGGTTTGTGTTTCAGTCACTCACGCAACCCACTATAAGCGAATCATGAACGCATTGCAACACCCTACAGAGGGAATCCCTCACGCTTGCGTGACACGGAGGTCACCATAGGACAGCACCAATAATAAAACATGCAACTCAAAACAATCATAGCAATTCATCAATCACCGATAGGACAACAAAAATCTACTCAGACATCATAGGATGGCAACACATCATTGGATAATAATATGAAGCATAAAGCACCATGTTCAAGTAGAGGGTACAGCGGGCTGCGGGAGAGTGGACCGCTGGATATAGATGGGGGAAGGTGATGGAGATGTTGGTGAGGATGACGGCGGTGTTGGTAAAGATCGCGGTGATGATGATGGCCCCCGACGGCGTTCTGGCGCCACCGGAAGCAAGGGGGAGAGAGCCCCCCTTCTTCTTCTTCTTCCTTGACCTCCTCCCTAGATGGGAGAAGGGTTTCCCCTCTGGTCCTTGGCTCCCATGGCGTGGGAGGGGCGAGAGCCCCTCCGAGATTGGATCTATCTCTCTGTTTCTCTCTGTTTCTGTGTTCTCTGATTCTACCCCTTCACTGTTTCTTCTATATCCGAAGATCCATAACTCCGATTGGGGTGAATCTTTCGCCCAGATCTTTCTCATAAAATTAGCTTTCTTGTGGCAAAAGAAGAGCGTCAACTGCCTTACGGGGGCCCAGGAGAGTCCAGGGCGCGCCTGCCTCCCTGGGGCGCGCCCCCTATCTCCTGGCCCCCTCGGGCACCGTCTCGCGTTGATTTTACTTCTCAAAAATCACAAATATTCCAAAATAATTCTTCGTCCGTTTTTATCCCGTTTGGACTCCGTTTGATATGGGTTTTATGCGAAACATAAAACATTTAACAAACGGGAACTGGCACTGGCACTGGATCAGTATGTTAGTCCCAAAAAATAGTATAAAAAGTTGCCAAAAGTATATGAAAGTTGAAGAATATTGGCATGGAACAAACCAAAATTATAGATACGACGGAGACGTATCAGCATCCCCAAGCTTAATTTTGCTCGTCCTCAAGTAGGTAAATGATAAAAAAGATATTTTTTGATGTGGAATGCTACCTAGCATAATCTTGATCATGTATCTAATCATGGCATGAATATTAAGATACGAGTGATTCAAAGCAATAGTCTATCATTTGACATAAAAACAATAATACTTCGAGCGTACTAATAAAGCCATCATGTCTTTTCAAAACAACAAGGCCAAAGCAAGATTATCCCTACAAAATCATATAGTTTGGCCATGCTTCATTTTCGTCACACAAAATGCCCCCATCATGCACAACCCTGATGACAAGCCGAGCAATTGGTTCATACTTTTTAACGCGCTTCAGCTTTTTCAACCCTCACGCAATACATGAGCGCAGGCCATGGATATAGCACTATAGGTGGAATAGAATATAATGATGGAGGTTATGTGGAGAAGACAAAAAAGGAGAAAGTCTCACATCGACGCGGCTAATCAACGGGCTATGGAGATGCCCATCAATTGATGTCAATGCGAGGAGTAGGGATTGTCATGCAACGGATGCACTAATAGCTATAAGTGTATGAAAGCTCAAGGAAAGAAACTAAGTGGGTGTGCATCCAACTTGCTTGCTCATGAAGACCTAGGGCATTTGAGGAAGCCCATCTTTGGAATATACAAGCCAAGTTCTATAATGAAAATTCCCACCAGTATATGAAAGTGATAACATAGGAGACTCTCTATATGAAGAACATGGTGCTACTCTGAAGCACAAGTGTGGAAAAAGGATAGTAACATTGCCCCTTTTCTTTTTCTTTTTTCTTTTCTTTTTGGGTGGGCTTCTTTGGCCCTCTTTTTTATTTAGGCTTCTTTGGCCTTTCCCTTTTTTTTCTTTTTTTTCTTTTTTTTGGGGCAATGCTCTACAATAATGATCATCACACTTTTATTTACTTACAACCCAATATTACAACTTGATGCTAGAACAAAGATATGACTCTATATGAATGCTTCCGGTGGTGTTC